>NW_021163107.1:600000-843486 GCF_004324835.1 Dendronephthya gigantea | reverse complement strand
GGTTTAATGTGTTTTATCAAAATATTTCAAGATTAACATTCAGAAATGGCACTGCAACAAGCGGAGAAGATTACAAAGTTTTAGTAGGTGATGAGAAATCTGTTGGAATACAAAGTTTTATTCAAACAACTGATTGCGTTGATATTTGATAATTGATGATAACAGTTATGAAGGCAGCGAAAATTTTACAGTTGTTTGATGTTAAATAACAATCCCAACGTTCAAATTTCTGTTGGCGAAGCGACAGTGACTATCACAGATGATGACGGTAATGATTGTAGATCAGAGATGTATTTTCTATATATTATAGTTCCTGACATTTTTTTAGTGTGCAACGCAAGTGCAGATAGCACAGCATTTCTTTATTTATATTCACCATTAATTCATGAAGATTAACGCCTGTATTCTAAAAGCTCCCTCACACTCAAATTTATTGAGTGGGAGATCTTCATCTTCTCATAACGTTTTAATGGCGGCATTTACAGACAAATAGGGGCTTGATTTTCAGTGATTCACCTTATATCTTTCCATCTATTCAGAAAAACTTTCTCATTGATCAGCATTAACAAAATATTTATGTCACACTCAATGAGTGTGAGTGTGAGTGAGCTTTTTGAATACAGGCGTAAGTCTCGTACATCGCCATTCGTCGGCACTGTTTTTGTCGGTTCATATTGATGAGTAAAATGCTGTGTCTATTTAAAAAAAATATTTACTTAATTGATCACAAATAATGGATCGTAGAACATCGCCGATGACATCGCGATACTGTATGAGAACTAGGCCTAAGTCTTTAATTCTCATCATTTTCAAAATGGTTGCAAAGATTAAACGTTCGCAACACTTGCTTCAGTCAGCAATGTCTCAAAATTTCACAAGCTCCAAATTCTAAGGTACATTGAAAATTAGATTTAATCTTCTTGAAGAGAAAGTATAAGTGAGGTATCATTTTTATGTAGCCCTCTTACATCCCCGATAAAGGTGAAAGCTAGTATGTTTTTAATTATATTCTTACCTTTGAAACTTGGATGCAATTCGTACTACATTTCGGTTCGAAAGTTCCACTTACACTGTTGGGTGAGAAAGATGGTACCGTGAGGGTTACCTTTTTATCAGCAATTATCAAGAAAACTTTTTAGCAACATGTTTAGATTTCGCATTAATTGATTTCGAAAATGAACAAATTGCATGCTCCAAATTTAATCCACATTAAAAATAAAATTTAAACTGTTAGATGAGAAATCTACAGCGGTAAAATTTTTCAAATTCGCTAATATAAAAACCAATTGCATTTACTAGTGAATATGATACGCGGACATGATGCAAAACTATACATGCTTAGAAATAGTGGGCACTGTGTTGTTTTCGCTTTTTGACGTCAAGAAATAGCCAATTTCAAAGAGAAAATATACCGCATTCTCAACGAGAGATTTGCAGAAAACACCAAAGTTTTAAAATAATTCCAATGAAGTCTAATGGCTAAATGATAAGGGATAAGAAAATCAATGTCATTGTCTGGTAATATCACAATTGTGTTAAAAAATAATTACTATGCCTTCATTATCAACTCTCTTTTAATCGTTACTGGGAACATAATATGTGCAAAAGCAATTAGTATTTGTGGACAATTAAAAAATATTCGACTTTATCCTTTTTTAAAATTATTATTTCCAGATTTCGACGAATGTGATGCAGGGTCTCATAATTGCCATCACAATGCCTACTGTAATAATACTGATGGCTCTTTCAATTGTACATGCAAAAATGGCTACTCAGGAAATGGGACAAGCTGTCAAGGTTAGACTTCAGTATAGTAAAATTCAAAAGTTAAAATTTCCCATAATCTACAGATTTAAATTTCGCAGGAAACTCAATGGCATTGTCTAGTCATCGCACACTTTTTAGAAATAAGATCCCTATATATATATTACTAGGCACACAAAGTGAAGAGAAACTATTTATTTGTGTACAATAGAAATATATCTCGATTTTTTTCTCCGAATTATTATTTGCAGATTTCAACGAATGTGATGCAGGGAATCACAGATGCCATCAGAATGCTCACTGTAACAATACTGATGGTTCTTTTAATTGTTCATGAAAAATTGGTTTCATTGGGAGTGGGACAGACTGTGAAGGTTAGGCCAGGGTATAGCAGAGGTTTCCCATAGTTTCTAAGCTTTAAACATCGCAAGAAACCTTGACAGCATTGATTAGTCATTGCATTTTTTTACAAATTAAATTATGGTTTCTAAAGCTTTGTTTCGAATATAACTTGGAACATATAACGAACAAAGGCGTTGTATAAGTGAACAATAGAAAATACACTATATGGAATTTTGACTTTTTTGCTAAATAATTATTTCTAGATTTCGACGAGTGTGATGCAGGGAGTCACATTTGCCATCAGAATGCTCTGTGTAACAATACTGATGGTTCTTTTAATTGTTCATGCAAAATTGGTTTCATCGGGAATGGAACAGACTGTAAAGGTTAGGCTTGAGTATAGCAGAGGTTTTCCATCGTTCCACAGCTTTAAACATCGAAGGAAACTTCAATAGCATTGTCTAGTCATCGCAATTTTATTAAAAATTAAATATGATTGGTTTCTAAAGCTTTGTTATGAATATGACTAGGAATATACAATCAACGAAGGCGATGTATATGTGAACAATAGAAAACATTAGGAATTTTATCTTTTTTGCTAAATTATTATTTCAAGATTTCGACGATTGTAATGCAGGGAATCACAGTTGCCATCAGAATGCTCATTGTAACAATACTGATGGTTCTTTTAATTGTTCATGCAAAATTGGTTTCATGGGAAATGGAACAGACTGTCAAGGTGAAGCTTGAGTATGGCAGATATCTATCGATGTCTAACTTGCATTCTAGTTTCACAGCTTTAAACTTCGCAGAAAACATGTATGGCATTGTCTAATAATCTAGGCTTTGTTAGAAATATAATCACCATGATTGCCATGCATTCGTTATCAAAAGACTTTTAGTTTTTACAGGGACATAAAGAAAACAAAACGAATGTGTTTGTAAACAGTAAAAAAATATCAAGAATGATATCGTTTTCCCGACATTATCATTTTCAGATTCAAACGAAAGTGTTGCGGGGACTCACAACTGCCATCAGAATGCGCATTGTAACAATATTGATGGTTCTTTTAATTGTTCATGCAAAATTGGTTACTTGGGAAATGGAACAAACTGTCAAGGTGAAGGTTGAGTATGACAGATATCTATCGATGTCTAACTTGCATTGTAGTTTCACAGCTTTAAACTTGGCAGGAAACATATATGGCATTGTCTAATCATTTCAATTTTATTAGAAATATAATCCCATTATCGCCATGCATTCGTTATCAAAAGACTTTTAGTTTTTACAAGGACATAAAGAAAACAAAACGAATGTGTTTGTAAACAGTAGGAAAATATCAAAAATGATATCGTTTTCCCGACATTATCATTCTCAGATTTTAACGAATGTGATGCGGGGACTCACAATTGCCATCAGAATGCTCTCTGTAACAATACTGATGGTTCTTTTAATTGTTCATGCAAAATTGGTTTCATGGGAAATGGAACAGACTGTCAAGGTGAAGCTTGAGTGTGACAGATTTCTAACTTGCATTGTAGTTTCACAGCTTTAAACTTCGCAGGAAACATATATGGCATTGTCTAGTCATCTCAGCTTTGTTGGAAATATAATCACCATGATCGCCATACATTCGTTATCAAAAGACTTTTAGTTTTTACAACGACATAAAGAAAACAAAACGAATGTGTTTGTGAACAGTAGAAAAATATCAAGAGTGATATCGTTTTTCCCACATTATCATTTTCAGATTTAAATGAATGTGTTGCGGGGACTCACAACTGCCATCAGAATGCTCATTGTAACAATATTGATGGTTCTTTTAATTGTTCATGCAAAATTGGATGCAGGGGAAATGGAACAGATTGTCAAGGTCAGGCCCTGACTGAAATCTTTCCCATGCTTGTTTATCGACAGAATTTTAATTGTTAAAGAAGATACTTTTTTGCTAAAGTTCCTTTAAAGATTTCGACGAATGTGATGCAGTGCATGATTGAAAAAACTGAGATTTTTTCGATGACACTTGCAAAATATCAGAATTATTGAGAATATATTATTATGAACACTATAATTATATAAAAATCCTAATCCTTAATTAAATTATTTTTTCAGATATTGACGTATGCATTAAAAAATCTCATAATTGCCATCATAACGCCCACTGTAATAATACTGATAGTTCTTTCAATTGTTCATGCAAAAATGGTTTCGGGGGAAATGGAACAGGCTGTCAAGGTTAGGCTTGAATATAGTATAATACAATAGTATAACTTGCTAGCAATGGCTCAAAAGTTCAGGAGCTGTATATTAATGACGTTTTAGGTTTTAGCCATGAAACGTTTACAAGAAATATGATTACCGGGTCTTGTTTATAACCATGCACGTTTGTAACGAAAATTGGAATAGCGATTCAAAAAATAGAATGATTCAAAAAACATTTTTTTATTGTGAGAAATTATGTACAGACATAACAGAATGTATTTGGTTCTTTCTCGATTCGTTCTCAAGCGTCTTTGGGTAAATGCAGTGTCTTTGGGGGAATTTCGTTTTGACCAATTAGCAAGTTTGTTAACATTTTCAGTAACTTAATCAGAATGTATAAATTTTGAGTACTTCCAGGTAAAAAGATGAGTTATTTACCACTTTACACGACGTTTTAAAAATTAAAACATTCTGATTGACTTTGTCTAAAAAATGCAAACAAATATTATGCCGATTAGTTTTAAACGAAATCCCCCCTTTTTGGTAAATTCAGTATGTTTTCCCATTTGTGTTACAAATGAAAACGATTTCCCCCTACCCACAAGAGAACATTTCGTCGGTTCTTTATATTAAACAGCATAAACTTTATTCTGACCAGTATTTTTTTAAGAAAAGTGTCTATTTGAGTGAAAATTTCGGATTCAAAGCTTAATTTTTTCCTGATCTTTTTTGGACGAAGGACGACATATTTTCTTAAATTTCATCAGTTCTGAATGTCCACGAATGTAACGCTAGAATACGAGATTGCCCTTTCGATACTTTCTGCAAAAATACTAAAAACAAATTTTCATTGTTCTTGGGAAATGATGGCCGCAGAGGTTATTATGCCATTACGCCAGATTCCGTTTGAGAAGAACTGATATTTTTCTGTTAACAGATCGCGATAAAATGGAAAATGGCGGAAACGAATGGCAGGATTTATACACCATTTTAATCGTGTTGATAGTCTTTGGAGTTTTTCTTGTGGTTATTATAGTGATTTTTTATCGTTGCTCAAGAGAAAAGATATCAGTCAAGGATAAACCGGCGACAAACCCAAATAAATCTCAAGACAAGTCAGTTTGTGAAAACCTGGATTTAGCTGAAGTGATATAAGGGAAAAAATAATGCTAACGAAGTGTAAAAGAAAACGTATATAGTATTCCTTACACAGTGAAACGACGAATTGTCGGACACACAAGAATCGATTTTTCACTGTAAAGACAGCGGGAAGGTATACAGAGTGTCTAAGATTAAGTTGATTGTAGTACCTATCTTAAAGGCCATGTTATAAGGTGAAATTTTTCTTGCAACTTGCAATGCAATTCTACTTTTATGATATGTAAATTACTAAAGAGTTTTCAAAAAAGTGTAACATGCACGATGCATGGAGTGTAATAAAGGCAAAAGTCTCTCAAAGAAGAATTTATTGCAAATTGGAGGAAAAATTGCACCATGTTACATATGCGTTGAAAGGCTTGACTTTATCAGTGTATTTTAAATTTCTAAAAACTGCCCTCACTTATTTTACTATAGTTTTTTGAGTGACAATTCTTCCTCGTACTTGGCTTACAGTTTTGAAGCTGGGTCCTCCACCAATCGAAACCGCATGATACTAAAGCCTCTTCATGATTACAATCACTTAAAACAAGGCTTATACTTCAATCTAAAGAAACTCTGCAAAGTTACGCTCCTCCATAACTACATAATACTTAGTAATAATTACTTCTGTTTAGTAATAATGTAAGCATATGTGTCCGTTCGAGTTTGTTTGTAAAATTTCTGTATTATGTCTGTAGTAGTTCAGTAGTTGTATTTTAGTGTATTTATATTTAGATAAGGAGACAATTACAAATTGGGACTTATGTCCTGTTATTGTCTACTGTCACTGCTGTAACTTTTAGTGACAAACCAATAAAAAAAAGAAAGTGTTCTTATATCCAATTTAGCCTAGGTTTAGCACTAAAGGCCATGTTACACGGTGCAATTATTCTTGCAACTTGCAATTTAACTCTACTTTTAAGAGATGTAAATTAGTGAAGAGTTCTCGAAATGTAAGTGTAAGAAACGCCATAGAGTGTAATAAAGACAAAAGTTGTGCAGTGCCAAATTTACATCTCTAAATAAGGAATTAAATTGAAAGTTGCAAGAAAAATCGCACTGTGTAACAGGGCCTTAACCCTGGGTTAAATTCAACCTGCTCTTAAACAACCGGCCCCTGGTTTTCATATAACATGCAATAAGACCCGTTTCACACCATATTCAGTTTTATATGCGCGAATACATTAAAACAATAGATAATGAGGCATTTCCGTTTATTATTGATCGTCTTTGATGTATTCGGCATGTCAAAAAACGGCTTATGAAACAGACGTGACTCGTCATAATTCGTCGCAATTCACTGATATGTCATAATTTGTTGTAATTCGGTTTTCATATGTCAAATTTCGCATAAAAAGGAATTACGACAATTGGATTATACGACGAAATATAACAAACGAAACTTAAATTGTGTACATGACGAAGCAATAAGATTTTCCACTGCTATAATAGTGTTATAGATCTTTTTATTTCTTCTTACGCGAGGTAGGAGATCTTTACAAAGGTTTTAACTAAAGTTCGCTAATCTTCTCTTCTTCAAATTTTGATCTTGATCGTCGTTAAATGTTCTTGTCTTCTTCGTCAGTTCTGTCGTTGAGTTTTCTAACGTTTCATAAGTTAATCTTTACTCCGTCAGTCCACTGAAGGTTCAGGTGCTGTGCACGCCCTTTTATAATGAGGGTTCAGTGACTCTTGCATACGTCATCAACCATAGTGGGCTGATCCTTATCCAGCCAATCAGCGTTGTACATGTAACCAGTGGGTTGGTCTTAGAAGCTCGTTCCAGCTCTCATATCTTGTTTATTTAAGGCGTTGTCGCACTAGTCGAGTTGGTCTTCTGCTCAATCGATCAATACTTAAAAATGTTCACAACTTAAAATATTCATCATCAACAACTAGTAAAATATACCAACAATACGTCTGTGAACAATATCTTTCAACTTAAACTATTTTCACTCTTATTTTATCGAATTGAACTTGTGATGACGTAATCTATTACATGCTTGACCGAGCAACATTTTTACCACAATTGATTGACATAAGAACTTGAATGGCCTACAGCACGCACACTTTTTTAAAGAATGCGACCATTTAGATAAGTGAAGACTTAAGACTGTTTATCCAGGTATCAGTTCTGAGAGGATTACAAATATTTTCTTCTTTATTACTTATTTAATCCTACGATATGTCATACATGGAAGGGAAAGGCGATTAATGTTTGCTAATGGCCGAAAAATTATATTTACTCAGGCGTCTTGTGGCAAAAATCATTCACTAATCCCTGTCATGCTATTGATATTCCTATTTTTACAGCTATTTTTATATGCATATCTCTAAACACAATAAAGCTTTGCGTAACAATAGCGTAATATTAAAGGCGATGAACACTATTTGTTTTCAAGCCAGCTCAGCATTCGTAATCGTAATTATAGCTAATATTTGTAATAATTCTGATTTATCCAGCTATTCGAAAAACAACGAATAATTATATCACATTCTTAAATTCCAGAAGTATGATAAATTTTTCAGGCGTGTAAAAGCTGTTTGCAAATAATGTTTGGCCTTTTTGAATCCAACTTGTAAGGCGGAGCAAACGCGTAACAATAATATTAGAAAATGAATAATTTTCTATAGATGTTTTTAGAGAATTGACAACCTCCTGTGGCCTATCTGCATAAAAAAGCTTTTAAGTATTCAAAATATCATCTTGTGATAGGTTTGTCTCTTCAGATGTATTAAATTATAATTGAATATACCAAGCTATAAATCGTGTGATTTAAAAGTATCTATGCTTCAGCAAGGTGAATATTATGATTATCAAGGTAGGTTCTTAATATATATCTATTGTATATTTTGTGGTGGTATAATGAGAATACAATCTAGTTTAATTATAGCTACCAGCAAACCGCTATCAACCTTCCGAATTTCATCTGTATTATGGGGAAAATAAGACTCCATTAACCATGTTTAAATTACTGTAGTCACAATACGTGGTAGTCGATACGAAAGACCATTGTTAACTCTTGAAAGCAAGTCTGATGATTTCGATGTGATATTTATTTCGTCTCGACAATAAGCGACGTAAACAAAGTTATAAATTTTCGACCAGTTTATGTCTCTTCTAAACATGAATTCTTCCGTCAAATATTGTACTCTATTGCTCAAATATTGTACTCTATTGCTGTCTTGAATTTTCCTAATTGATCAGTAATCTCACTGTGAACGAGTTACAATAATCTCTACATAATCATGAAGACAAATTTCGATTTGGTCCTGATCAGCCCTATGTAAAAAAATATTTAAGGAACTCAAGGACTCTTTAATAGCGAAGAAAATACATTTGTCTCGTTCAGCTCTATAAGGTCATGTTTGGGCTTTGTGACATTGACAAATTTAAATATCTGGATATTGTGGGTGAATCTCGTATTAGATCTAACCATAATTTTAAGTCAAGAGCTAAACAGGCACGTACTAATTACTTTAAATTCTCTTTTTTAACCGCTATATCTTGGACTGCAACTCTTTACCAGCGGAATTAAGTTGTGGAAGCTACTTCGCTGTCTACTGTAGTTTTAAGCATAAACTACTGTTGTTTCTTCTGCAAAATCGGTATTTACTTCAGTTTAGTTTCCAGAAAAGCAGTTTATAAATAGGAATTTCGTTTCCTCCTACTGCTCTCCCCCCCCCCCCATTTCTATCTCTTTGTTTATAGATAGTGGGAAAGATTTATTAAGTCATTAAATAATAGCTTCATTCCGGAAACACGATATGTGGTTAATTAAGTTGCATATCCCGCTTAGCCGAGATTAAACCAAGCTTGAGATGACTTTGGGTAATGAAATGAGCAAATAACATGATTCTGGCAGTAATATAGTCATCCTGACAATAGCATGTGCTTGTATGGTTTCCTAAAGACTTATTTCAATACCTAAAAGTCGTCTCACTCTTCGTTAAATGACAGCTAGCTCCTTAGATCAATTGAATTATTTTCCGACAGACAAAGCATTTTTCGCACCAGTGACATGAGAAAAAGGAGACCCTGGTGCTTAGGACAAGTAGGAACCTGGCTTAATAGAGACTATAATAGTTTTCATTTCTGAAAATGAAATAATATATGAAGTAGCTTGAAACTTGGAGCTAATTAAAAGATGGCGGAAATTAGAGGAGTAGTTATGAAAGGTAATTTTCAATCCTACGTTCGCAGCGAAATATTTTTTTCATAATTGAAACAGGAGTTATGGTCCTTCGAACCTCGGATATTCAGAAGAATATAAAAAGGAAATAAAGTTTTTTATTACAATTTTTTTCCTGTATCTAACTTATGTGGCACTATATATTTTTTCACTACATTTTCAATGAATATGAATTTTCCCCTTAGCTTTTGAGTAAATTTTGCTTTTATACCTATTACCTATAAATATTGTACTTGCGTAAAATTTTGCTTTTACCTTACACGGTGTTTTGACAATTGTTATTACTTTATTTTTTGGCCAGTATTCCTAGCATGGGGAATTCAAATTTAATCTCATTCTACTTTTAAGAGATGTAAATTATTCAAGAGTTCTCGAAATGTAAGTGTAAGAAACGCCATGGAGTCTACTAAAGACAAAAGTTGTGTAGTTGCCAAGTTTACATCTCTAAATAAGGATTTGAATTGAAAGTTGCAAGAAAAATCGCGGCACTGTGTAGGAGGGTTAAATTTAACCTGCTTTTGAACAACCGGCCCCTGGTTTTCATATAACATGCAATAATTAAGGCCCGTTTCACACCATATTCAGTTTTATATGAGCGAAACATTAATCAAAGAAATAGATAATGAGGCATTTCCGTTTATTATTGATTGTCCTTGATGTATTCGGCATGTCAAAAACAGCGTATGAAACAGACGTGACTCGTCATAATTCGTCGCAATTCACTGATATGTTATAATTTGTTGTAATTCGGTTTTCATATGTCAGATTTCGCATATAAACGAATTACGACAGTTGGATTATACGACGAAATGTAACAAATGAAACTTAAATCGTGTACATGAACAAGCAATAAGATTTTTGCACTGCTATAACAGCGTAATATTTAGGGCGATGAACACTCTTTGTTCTCAAGCCACTTCAGCATTCCTAATCGTAATTATAGCTAATATTTGTAATAATTATCATTTCAACTCGATTTATTCAGCTATTCGTAAAACAACAAATATTTATATCATATTCTTAAATCACAGAAGTATGATGAATTTCATAGGCATTTAAAACCTTTTTGCAAATAGTGTTTGTCTTTTTTTCCATTTTGGATCCAACCTGTAAGGCGGAGCAAACGCGTCACAATAACATTCGAAAATGAATAATTTTCTATAGATGTTTTTAGAGAATTGACAACCTCCTGTGGCCTATCTACATAAAATAGCTTTAAAGTATTCAAAATATTATCTTGTCATAACTTTGTCTCTTCAGATGTATTGAATGCTATAATTGAATATACCAAGCTATATCGTGGAGGAATGGTCAATGCGGTAAAAGTTATTTAAAAGTATCTATTCTTCAGCAAGGTAAATATTATGATTACTGTTGTATATTTTATGGTGGTATAATGAGAATACAGTCTAGTTTAATTATACCAGCAAATCTTCCGCATTTGATCTGTATTGTGGGGAAAATAAGACCCATTAACCATGTTTAAATTACTGTAGTCAATACGTGTTAGTCGATACGAAAGACCGTTGTTAACTCTTGAAAGCAAGTCTGATGATTTCGCTGTGTTGTTTGTTTCGTCTCGACGATAAGCGTCGACGTAAACAAACGTGATAAATTTTCGAACACTTTAATTTAAAATAAAAGATTCAAAGCAAATCAAAGTCTCCTCTAAACATGAATTCTTTCGTCAAATATTGTACCCTATTGCTCAAATATTGTACTCTATTGCTGTCTGTTATTTTCATAATTGATCAGTGATATCTCATATGCCATAACAAACTATATTTTCGAAGGAGTTACAATGAACTCTACATAATTATAAACTATAAAGACAAATCTCCATTTGGTCGTTATGGCTACCTTCCGGAAACACGATATGTGGGTAATCAAGTTGAATATCGCGGTTAGCCGAGATTAATACTCGAGGTAGCTACCATTTTCCGGACGTTCTGTTTACACAAGGTTATCTTAGCAAGTATTTACCCTATGAATACTCAGAAGGTTTCATTTGAAAGCTTAAAGTATGATCTTTCATCTGATGTATTTGTTTTTGCAATTCATAACTATCCCTGTCCGGATTGAACATAATCCCAAAACATGCGACCGCATCGTTAAAAATTGCGAAGAACAGCCACGCGTTTGGCTGAAAATCAACTAAAATACGTCGTCTGAATGATTTCTACCGGCATAAAATCAATTTCCGGGGCATGTTGTTTCCTAGGATACACATAATATCAAAACATACAGCCCGAAAGACGCCCGAAAGACGCCCGAAGGAGATTTCCGCCCGACCGAGTGTTTGTGCAAATTCCCACATTTAAGGAAAAATATGTACTTCTGGCGTATGATATTTAGTACAAATATAGAGCAGGATTTTATAAACAAAATGGTGGGCGAACCGTCGCTTTTGGCTGAAAAGAAACGAAGCTACAACGCTACAAAGATAAGGCATTGCATCATACTTTCCACAATGCATCTTTGAGATTGAGTGAGACATTTGTTTGTTGAAATATCGCGATAACTCGCCTAAAACGCGATGAAAATTTACGAAATCAACACAAAAGTAAGATTATGATATTTACTATTCAGTCGTAGAATTTTCATGTCCCAAGTATTCGTTTTGCCCAAGTTTTTAAATTTTGAATTCACCCGTCCTCGGGGACCGATATTAAAGTAACATGATTCTGGCAGTAATGTAGTCATCCTAACAATAGCATGTGCTAGTATGGTTTCCTAAAGACTTATTTCAATACCTCAAAGTCGTCTCACTCTTCGTTGTGTGACGGCTAGCTCCTTAAATCAATTGAATTATTTTCCGACAGACAAAGCATTTTTCGCACCAATGACATGAGATAAAGGAGACCCAGGTGCTTAGGACAAGTAGGAACCTACCTGGCTTAATAGATAGACTATAATAGTTTACATTTCTGAAAATTAAATAATATATGACGTAGCTAGGAACTTGGAAATAAAAGATGGTCGAAATTATACAGGAGTAGCAATGAAAGGTCATTTTCAATCCTACGTTCCTAGCGAAATATTTTTCGTAATTTAAACGGGAGTTATGGTCCTTCGAATTTCGGATTTTTAAAAAAATAAAAAGGGAAATAAAGTTTCTTATGGTAATTATTTTGATTTCTAAGATTAAAAATACGGGGAGTTTGTCGCGAACGTTGTGTTCAATAGATCACGTTGACGTTGAAACGACATAGAAAAGTATGCGTGGCGAGAAGCTTGTAATAAGGCATAGCAGTAAAAATAAATTAACATTTGAGAGAAAATTGATTATGGCGACAGCCTTTTGTCACTAATGTTGTAGCCTGCATGGCAGGTGGTCCCTAAATTAGGGCAAGGCAAGGACGGCGAAACAGTGCCTGCCATGCCGGGTTTGGCTATGTTTTTTGTCAACCGCCCATTTTTAGTCCCAGCGCATTTAGCTAATCGACAAACAGTTAATATTATAATAACAAAACTGTAATAACTAATAACTGGGATATACACTTGTGGTCAAAAAGAACTGCTCAAAACAAGTTAAAATGCTCTCAAATTAACTTAACTGTCCCACTAACAATATATACGAGTAAATATAGATTAGATTACATGCTAAGCTATATGAAATATTAATATTTTGTTGACCGTCCTTTGGCGCTATAATTGATGACGGCCTTACACCGGCGTGGCATACTTTCTGTTAAGGTGGTAATCTTCACGGTCAAAAGAAATTCATCCTATGGACAGTCTTCACAGCAACCCATAAATCATGGACGCTTTATGAATTAATTCCTCTCTTGCACTATCCTTTTGACATTTTCCCACAGATTTTCAATAGGGTTAAGGTCTTTTGACTGTGCAGGCCAATCCATTTCTGTCACAGCCTCTTCCTGCAACCATTGTTTGACTATATCTTGGAAGTGTGGCAGGTTGCATTACATTATTGAAATATTGTTTGGAATAAGAGAATTATACAAAATGCCAATGAAGCTCTCTCCTATACTCGCTTCTTTTTTATGAAATTGTATCTAAACCGTTCTTTTTCAGTGCATTTTATGCCAAAAATAAAAACCTGTGAAACCTTGTGAAACCTTGCAAAAGTGTATTTTCATTGACCTATTAAACCTTATTTATAGTACTTCTAAATTAGGCATCCTTCTTATAATAGGCCCAATTAAATCTGTAAGTTTGTTGCTTTTAATCCAAGCAGTTGTAGAACGGTGAATAGTGCTATTCAACTTTCGTAAAGATGTAAACCCTCCCCCTGAGGTAGTCATTTTGAAATTCGTAATTGTTGATCCTTACATACATTCTGTTGCCCCGTTCATCCATAGGTAGCCCGATAAAGATTTGAAATAGTAAAATTTGCTCCAGTCGCGCTATTATTGCTTTTTCATGCGACCTCTATGACGTCACAGAACTCACAACGAAACTGCAGTCAAGCGCAACTGAAGAAAATTTGACTATTTTGAATATTTGCTGAAATTCCTATGGTTCATCGCTTGCGAATACAGTACATTCAATGATTATTTCTGTTCCTCTGCTCCACGAATAAAATTTTAAATTATAACCAACATCCTTAGATGCAGTTATGGCAGTCGATATACTTGCATATCTTTGTATGTGCTCTGGAAATTGTGTCATCAACAGGACAAGGTGAGAATTAAACAATACTTAGACCTGTTTACACTAGCTATACCGGATTAGCATGATCATGAGCCCACGCCATCAAAAATTGCTCTGAAAGAAATTTTACCCCCCAAAGTATGAAATTAAAAGCCTGATCCAACCAAGTGTGGAATGACATACGTTCATCCGACCCATATCCGAAAGCTCTGTTCACAGGATCAATTTTTTTGCATCCAATCCACTCTTGACGTATGAAATATAGTCGGTTGTTGATAAGGCAGTACAGCATTGGCTTCAATGGGTTTGCTGTTATTTTACACTACAAGGCATCAAACTATAAAACATCCGTCAGAAGTGAATTTGATCCCACAAAGTTGGATCTTGAACATAGTTTATACAGCATAAAGTATGGTATGCAAAAAACAAGCCAATTTCCGCTAAAAAAAAAACTTTCCTTCAAGAATGCAGTCTGCGGAGTTAATTTTAGACCTTTAAATGACTTTTATTTTGTAGTTTTAACTAATATATAATTATTGTAAGTAACCCAAATATAAATTGATGAATACAGTTAGGTTTGGATTCAAAAGTTCAACCTACACCGTTGGTGAGGCAGATGGTAAATTGCAAGTTTGTCTTAATGTTAGCAATTTTGATGGGACTTCTTTTTCAGGAACGTGAGTAAATTTTCTTTATATTTATATGCACATCCGGATAGCGGACGGAATACTTTGCAATTGAATCATCCATGCAATATTGTTAAAAATTTTATACAATTTATTTCTCTCTTTTTCACTCTCGTACTGTAATTTCAAAGTGAACAGTCCTCTTTCTCAACATCTTTGATCTTTAGATGAAAAATATCAGTTTTGATGACAATAATTAATAAATCGATAAATCTGTACAACAAAGATATGCGGCTAATTTTGTGTCTATCGGGTTAATGTGTGTATCATAAATATTTTAAGATTAACGTTCAGAAATGGCACTGCAACAAGCGGAGAAGATTATTCAGATGATGAGAAATCTGTTGGAATACAAAGTTTTATTCAAAAAACTGATTGCGAAAATATTGATATAATTGATGATAACAGTTATGAAGGCAGCGAAAATTTTACAGTTGTTTTGATGTTAAATGACCCCAACGTTCAAATTACTATTGGCGAAGCGACAGTGACTATCACAGATAATGACGGTAATTATTCGAGATGTATTTTCTATATATTATAGTTACTGACATTTTCTTAGTGTGCAACGCAAGTGCAGATAGCACAGCATTTCTTTATTTGTTCACTATTAATTCTTGAAATTAAATCAAATCCCGTACATCGCCATTCGTCGCCACTGTTTTTGTCGTTTAATATTGATGAGTAAAATGCTGTGTCCATTTAAAAAAAAAATTTACTTAATTGATCACTCATAATGGATCTGACAACATTGCCGATGAATCACGACATACTGTATGGGAACTAGGCCTAAGTCTTTAATTCTCATCATTTTCGTAATGGTTGCAAAGGATAAACGTTCGCAACACTTGCTTTAGTCAAAATTTTTTTTCTTTTCAAAATTTCCAAATTTTAAGGTACATTAAAAATTAAATTTAATCTTCTTAAAGAGAAAGTATATAAGTGACATATCATTTTCATGTAGCCCTCTTATCTCCCCGATAAAGGCGAAAGCTATATAGTATGTGATCAATTATATTTTTACCTTTGAAATTTGGATGCAGTTCCTAGTACATTTCTGTTCAAAAATTCCATTTACACTGTTGGGTGAGGAAGATGGTACCGTGAGGGTTACCTTTTTATTATTATCAAGAAAACGTTTTAGGAACGTGTTTAGATTTCGCATTAATTGCTCTTGAAAATGAACAAATATTACAATCTCCAAATTTTATTTTCTACATTAGAGCAAAAATTTAAACTGTTTGATATGAAATCTGCCGCGGCAAAATTTTTTATATTCGCTTATATAAAAACCAATCGCATTTACCGGTAAATATGATACGCGAACTTCATGCAAGACAACATGTTAGGTTAAAAAATAATGGGCACTGTGTTGTTTTCGCTTCCTTGACGTCAAGAAATAGCCAATTTCAAAGAGAAAATATACCGCATTCTCAACGAGAGACTTGCAGTAAACACCGAAGATTTAAAATAATTTTAGATAAATACGTGCAATAGTAATACTGGACGCCTCGATTTTTAAGCGCTTTTACAGAATTTTTAAAATACTTTTAGGAAACATTTAACTGTACCTGTTTCTACTCTGCATGCTTAGGCTAGTTTTCCATTTGATATAACAATTTTATCGCTAATTTTAGAAACCCTCAGGGTTTGCGTTTCCTCTTGTGGAAATATTACATTTTCGGAAAATATTATGCCGAATCCCCTCTGACGCGAAATCTAAAAAAAAATATCGATAAATGGATGAAACAAAAATATCGTTGCTGACGTTCCCAATTTTTACTGAAGGTACTCCGGAAACAGTTTACTTATGTTGCTCCATATGTATTTTATCAGTTCCCTTCATAATTATATATCTGTGCCAGACTTTTGTTGAGATATTTCCCAACTTTTTCAGCTGCCCCCCCGCCCCCTGTTACATTTGGATTCCAAAGCTCAACCTACACCGTTGGTGAGGGAGATGGTCAATTGCAAGTCTGTCTTAATGTTAGCAATTTTGATGGGACTTCCTTTTCAGGAACGTGAGTAAATTTTCATTATATTTATAGGTATGTACATCCGGGTAGCGGACAGAATACTTTGTTATTGAATCATCCATGCAATATTGTTAAAAATTTTAAACAATTTATTTCTCTCTTTTTCACTCTCGTACTGTAATTTCAAAGTGAACAGTCCTCTTTCTAAGCATCTTTGATTTTTAGATGAAAAATATCAGTTTTGATGACAATAATTAATAAATCGATAAATCTGCACAACCAAGATATGCGGCTAATTTTTTGTTTATCGGTTTAATGTGTTTATCATAAATATTTTAAGATTAACATTCAGAAATGGCACTGCAACAAGCGGAGAAGATTACAAAGTTTTAGTAGGTTTTGACAAAGATGTTGGAATTCAAAGTTTTATTCAAACAACTGATTGCGTTGATATTCCGATAATTGATGATAACAGTTATGAAGGCAACGAAAATTTTACAGTTGTTTTGATGTTAAATGACCCCAACGTTCAAATTACTATTGGCGAAGCGACAGTGACTATCACAGATAATGAAGGTAATGATTTGAGATATATTTTCTATATAAATTATTATAGTTACTGACATTTTTTTACTGTGCAACGCAAGTGCAGATAGCACAGCATTTCTTTATTTGTTTACTATTAATTCATGAAAATAAAGTCTCGTACATCGCCATTCGTCGGCACTATTTTTGTCCGTTCGTATTGATGAGTAAAATGCTGTGTCTATTTAATATAAAAATATTTACTTAATTGATCACTCATAATGGATCGTAGAACATCGCCGATGAATCACGACATACTGTATGAGAACTAGGCCTAAGTCTTTAATTCTCATCATTTTCGTAATGGCTGCAAAGGAAAAACATTCGCAATACTTGCTTCAGTCAGCAATGTCTCAAAAATTTCTCAAGCTCCAAACAATCTCGAAATTTCATAGTACATTAAAAATTGAATTTAATCTTCTTTAAGAAAAAGTATATAAGTGACATATCATTTTCATGTAGCCCTTTTATCTCCCCGATAAAGGCGAAAGCTATATAGTATGTGATAAATTATATTTTTACCTTTAAAACTTGGATGCAGTTCCTACTACATTTCGGTTCAAAAATTCCATTTACACTGTTGGGTGAGGAAGATGGTACCGTGAGGGTTACCTTTTTATTAGCAATTATCAAGAAAACTTTTTAGGAGCGTGTTTAGATTTCGAATTAATTGCTCTGAAATTAATTGAATTAATTGAAAAAATTAATTGCTCGCATTAATTGAAAATGAACAAATATTGCAGGCTCCAAATTTTATTCTACATTAAAAAAAAATTTAAACTGTTTGATGAGAAATCTGCAGCGGCAAAAATTTTCATATTGGCTGATATAAAAACAAATCGCATTTACCGGTGAATATGATACGCGAACATCATGCAAGACTACGCGCTGTGTTGTTTTCACTACCTTGCCGTAGCCAACTTCAAAGAGATAATATACCGCATTCTCAACGAGAGACTTGCAAAAAAACACCAAAGATTTAAAATAATTTTAAAAAAATACGTGCGATATTAATTTTGGATGCCTAGATTTTTGAGTGCTTTTACAGATTTTTACGCTAGCCATTTCACACTACGCTAGCCATTTCACATCACGGTGGACCATTTCACACTATGGTACACCTGCTAGCCTGCGCTAGACCGTTTCACATTACCAATTTACGCTAGACCATTTCACATTATGCGAGACCATTTCACGTTATGCTAGCCATTTAACATTAATCTAGATGACTTCACATTGCGCTATACCATTTCACATTACGCTAGACCATTTCACATCACGCTAGACCATTTCACATTGCGCTAGACCATTTCACATTATGCTAGACCATTTCACATTATGCTATACCATTTCACATTACGCGCAACCATTTCATATTACGCTAGACCATTTCACATTGCGCTAGACCATTTCACATTATGCTAAACCATTTCACATTATGCTATACCATTTCACATTACGCGCTACCATTTCATATTACGCTAGACCATTTCACATTGCGCTAGACCATTTCACATTATGCTAGACCATTTCACATTATGCTATACCATTTCACATTACGCGCTACCATTTCATATTACGGTAGACCATTTCACATTATGCTAGACCATTTCATATTACGCTTGGCATTTCACATTATGCTAGAACATTTCATATTACGCTTGGCATTTCACATTGCGCTAGACCATTTCATATTACGCGAGACCATTTCTCACTATGCTAGAACATTTCATATTACGCTTGGCATTTCACATTATGCTAGAACATTTCATATTACGCTAGGCATTTCACATTATGCTAGAACATTTCATATTACGCTAGGCATTTCACATTATGCTAGAACATTTCATATTACGCTAGGCATTTCACATATGCTAGACCATTTAACATTATGCTAGAACATTTCATAATTATTACCCTAGGCATTTCACATTGCGCTAGACTTATTATGCTAGACATTTCATATTACGCTAGACCATTTCATATTACGCTAGACCATTTCACATTATGCTAGGCCATTTCACATTACGCTAAACCATTTCACATTACGCTAGACCATTTCATATTATTCTAGACCATTTCATAATTATAATGCTAGCCATTTTACATTACGCTGGACCATTTCACATTACGCTAGACCATTTCACATTATGCTAGCCATTTAACATTATGCTAGACCATTTCACATTACGCTAGACCATTTCATATTACGCTAGACCATTTCACATTATGGTAGACCATTTCACATTATGCTAGCCATTTAACATTATGCTAGACCATTTCACATTACGCTAGACCATTTCATATTACGCTAGACCATTTCACATTACGCTAGACCATTTCACATTATGCTAGCCATTTAACATTATGCTAGACCATTTCACATTACGCTAGACCATTTCATATTACGCTAGACCATTTCACATTATGGTAGACCATTTCACATTACGCTAGACCATTTCACATTACGCTAGACCATTTCATATTATTCTAGACCATTTCATAATTATAATGCTAGCCATTTTACATTACGCTGGACCATTTCACATTACGCTAGACCATTTCACATTATGCTAGCCATTTAACATTATGCTAGACCATTTCACATTACGCTAGACCATTTCATATTACGCTAGACCATTTCACATTATGGTAGACCATTTCACATTATGCTAGCCATTTAACATTATGCTAGACCATTTCACATTACGCTAGACCATTTCATATTACGCTAGACCATTTCACATTACGCTAGACCATTTCACATTATGCTAGCCATTTAACATTATGCTAGACCATTTCACATTACGCTAGACCATTTCATATTACGCTAGACCATTTCACATTATGGTAGACCATTTCACATTACGCTAGACCAATTCACATTATGCTAGACCAATTCACATTATGCTAGACCATTTCATATTAGCGCGTTTATACGGCATTTTTCTTTCTTGGCCTGCATGTCAAAAATTAAAGCCATGCTTTAAAGGCCGAGACCACCTTTTAACGCGGTCTTGGCACGGTTAAAATTACGGGGCTTCAGACGTATTTTATGTCTGTTTACACGACTAAATTTAAACGTGGCGTGCCAAAATAGTTTGTCGTGTAAACGGGACTTTAAGCCCGTAGAGACGGGCATGTTTTCCTAGATCTTGACCAGTTCACTTTGCTAAACGACCCCTTTTTATGTTGTAATATAGTTCTCTTTCATACCAGCAGGATGGTTAGGGCCGTATGGGGAACAGCTCGAGGCTTTCGACCACAAGTTTAATTTGGTTCACTGTTTATTTTATTGCTGTGCGCCCCAGACCAAGTCATTAACTCGATCAGCGCACATCAACTCAACTCACTAAAGTTCCGCGCGTGAGATTATTTAAGAGGAGATTTTTTACAAACTCGCGTATTGAGCGCTCAAAACCAATCAGATTGCTGGAGCCTGGAGTATGGAAGTTGATAGCAGCAATTCCATGTAAACATGGGCCATGGCGGCCGGATTTCAAATAGTATGAGTGTTTCAGTGCCGTTTTCACAACCATAACTCTCGGAAAGTTATGCAAATTAACAGAAAATAAAAAGCATGTGATCATCTAAAGATATGAAACTCATAGACAAAATGGATTCACGGTTTGCCAAATAATTAAGGACGGCGGAATGTTATACAAGAGTTCGCTATGATTGTAGTTCTAGAAGTTAGGATTGTATGATTATCATTTTACTGTTTTTTAGTGCAAAGTTTGAGAAACTTTGCAGTATTGTGATGAGTGGCGAAAATTCAAACGAGTCAGTAAGGCCTGTTTCAAACGTCGCATTTTGCATGCATCGAATATAATTCTAATTAGATTCGACCCTAAAACATAATCCGACCGTCATTTCAAACGTCGCATTTCGCATGTGTTGAATTCAAATAGTTGCGGCTCCATTCCTTATGATCAGCGACAGTCCGCTTGGGCGTAAATAAAAAATTTCATATTTCTAGAAATCCTTTTCTTGCTATTATTTTCCTAATACTCTTGCCTAAATATATTGCACTTTATGCAATATCCAACTACTTCCCAGCCGCTTCCAGCAAGCCAGCCTTGGGATTCTTCGTTTTGTTCGTGTACTGCGCAACCATTACAAACAGACGCGGTAGGCAAATGTATTTTGTCAACTTTCATGCACACGTAATACAATACGATTGTGCTGGTTCATTTCTTTTGTCTATACGGCCTCCATATTTCCTTACTTGTGCCTTTCAATATCATAACATGCACGACGTTCTTTGCCTTTCTCTTCAAGCGAATTGAATTCGACACATGCAAAATGCGACCTATGAAACCACGTCGCACCGAGCTCGCATAATGCGACCGGAACAGTCGAATTTAGCATCACGGTCGACCGCAATTAAAAACGGCGAATTCAATTGTTTCATACGTCGCATCTCGCATGCAGATAATTCAAACAATTGTATTCGACACATGCAAAATGCGACGTTTGAAACAGGCCTAAGTCAGTCAGTCAGACAGTCAGTCAGTCAGTCAGACAGTCAGTCATAGTGTAAACTTTACGGGGGGTAGGTTGATTTATGCGTATAGTAACTTTTTGTATATGATCAGTAATTTAAAGTTTTTAAATCCGTTTAACTTGCTTTATTTATTAATGCACTATACCCCTTTTGCAAAGTTCACCAAAATATTGAGGGATTTTGGCGGTTACTGTAAATTTTGAAGCATTGCTTTTCCGCCGTTTGGGTTTTGTTTTAAAGGATTTGGGTAGAATTACCCCCGGAACACCCGATTCTTTCTTACACGTCGCAACTGCGCATGTGCCGTCGAGACGTGAACATTATGATGTAAAGAAACGAGGAGCGACGAGCATTGCTTCAGAACATTCCGGGCGTAAAAATCGAGCAGTTCTTTGAGAATCTACGCACTTTATCAACTTATGTTATGAATTATGAGCGTTCAATTCAACACAGATATAATTTGGAAGGTTTATTCCATAAATAGAGCTAAGAGGTTAGGAAGAAACGACGCTGTGTTGTTTATGTATTGATAGATCTCTTACACGAATGTATATTATGTCGATAGCAAGTCGATACCAGATATTCTGCATACAGTACATAAATGATACTATACAAAACGGACATTTTGTGCAGTAATCAAATCATTTTGGCGGTATACAGTATTGATTATAAGTATATTGTTTTGTATCGATTTACGGGTCGAAGTATCCACATCATAGACATAATATGCACCGCGGTTTATTTACATTATTTACAACGCAACTATTTTGGCTATTCTTATGAAGTGACGGATAAATTGTAGCCATCATATAAATGTAGTGAATGTAGTCACAGTTGTTTGACGAAGAAAAGAGACTACACTGAGAAAATCGCGCCCGGTTTGGCCGGTTTACATGGGCAACTAAAATTAGCTATAATTTAATAGTGACAGTATCCGCGGCTAACGTAATTTGAGTACTTTGAGTAATTTCCTTTTGATTAATGTTTAACCTAGTTCGTTATATTTTTACTGGCATAAGTCAAAATTTCTATGTTGGGACAAACGTCTGGTTGCTCAGGTATTACAGGGCAAGAAAACTTTGCACTATCCTTGGATCCCTAGTTTTAGCTAGGTAACTGCCTGTGATCAGAATGAATGAAATATAATGTAATCCTTTGACGTATCAGTGTTCAAAAATTGCATTTTGGTAGAACTTTTAGTGCCTAATCTTATTAATATACCATCTTATTTTACAAACAATTCAATATTGGAATTGCTATCGGAAAAGTGTATTACAATCAGCACTTTTGACCGTATATCTTAAATATTAGACGGAAATACTGTATTGTATGTGATTTTCTTTTGCAATAGATGTATTTTATGTAAAAGCATGCATTAGTTTTAAAATCCAAACATCAGATGTACCTAAAATAATTGCTGAGGTTTTGCTTGATTTGACATGAACTTAAAACATTAGTTTAATGCTAAAACCTATGTTCGACACTGGTAGATTACCCCAAACTGTTTCCGATCAAACTAATTCATATTTTGCAATACACCCTGGGTATTGTAGTTTACAAAAAGTATAATTTGATTTAAATTTGGGTGGTAGGTCCATGGTCGTTTTTTGACATTTTCAAAATCAAGTTATTTTCCAATTATCACAGCACATATCTACCTGACATCTCAGAATAGCTATCTGCTTCTTGAGTAGAATTTGAATAGAGATACTTTGAGCCATATAGACACCTTCCTTAGTTCATATTACAAAATCCATACCAATTAATTTACTGAATAAACAATTTTCATCTAAAAAATCCATAGGTTTTTATTTAGGTCCTTTTTGTCAAAAAGGGACTTTATGCAAACCTTAAGTTTAGCCATTAAAATTCAGTGCAGAATTGTCTCCGATCAAACTAATTTATATTTTATGATAAGCCCCAGTTATTGTAGTGTGCAAAAAATACAATTTTGTTCAAATTTGGGTGGTAGGTCCGTGGTCATTTTTTGACATTTTTAAAATCAACCATATGTTGTATATTCACTTTAGGCATTAGTATACCACATGAAGTGGCACCTGTATTAACAATATTGATACAATGGAAATACCTAGGCAATTATATTTATAAGGGGTTGCTGTGAAAACAATAACTAGTGGCACAATAACTTTGGTAGTTGCCAATGTAGTTAAGGTGGCTTTGTTAGGTTTTTTTCACTTGAAAGAAATGTGCTAGGATTATGTATTACATCACATTTCCTTGTGTTTAACCATAAAAAAACAATGCAGATGTTTCCAATCAATCTCTGTATTCACAAAGATGAGTATTATAATTATATTATAAGTATTCGTAGGTATTTAGACTCCCTCCTAATTATTACAGTATAAGTGTAGTACACTATTTATTGCAATTATTGATATAATATTTTAACAACAAAGTCAGATTATAATGAGTGAGTGAGTGAGTGAGTGAGTGAGTGAGTGAGTGAGTGAGTGAGTGAGTGAGTGAGTGAGTGAGTGAGTGAGTGAGTGAGTGAGTGAGTGAGTGAGTGAGTGAGTGAGTGAGTGAGTGAGTGAGAGACTTTATTTAAAGAGGGTAACACCTGACAGTATATAAATACTGATAAACTAGTGGCCCTCATAATGTACAGCTATATGTACACATATATCACACTATATGTACAGCTGCATAATTTTGGAATAAATTGTCCCATGATTGTTCCACCAATTGTCCCACATGTCCCATATTATGTACCCACCACACAAGGAATTCATTGTTAAAATAGAGAGGGCAGTTGTTCTTGAAATAAATGAAAATAGTTTGACTTTATCTTTCTTTCTTGTGTTGTTTCTTGAAATAGATTATTTAGGGTCTTTTTTTATTACTGTATCTTCAAGCTACTACACATAAGTGACATAACCATCCACTATGCGAGTTTAGTAGTTTACTAGTTTACTGGTATCTGTCATCTGAAACTATTGTTCTGATTTGTTCATATTTTCCAATATGTGTTGGAGACCTAGGAATAAATACGTTGACATTTGAGAATTTTATTCTATCACAAGGTTAATTCTAAATCACTAAAATCAAACTTAATCAGTATATTTAAATATGTTTATACTTTAGTGTGTGACTGTGTGTCACTCCTTTGCACTAAAAATGTACGCATGGAAAATTATATCATTTAAAATACTAAAAAAATTGAACGAACACTCACCTGATGTTCTTCTTTATTTCAAGGAGCTTTTCGCCTTTTGAAATTCTCCAAAAGTTAGTAAAACAGCTGTCTCTCGACACGAAAACTTTACCAAACTTGTAAGTTCAAAATGGCTGCGAAGCAATTTTAGCGAAGGCCTGGTTGCTAAGTTTTGAGCGATTTTGGGCAAATATACGCGACTTTCTAAAAAATCTCCTCTTAATTTACAACTATAATGCTTCATTGCATGTGCGTTGTTCGTTTTGCATTGATCATTGTGCGAAGTGTTTTCGTTTCCGTTTTGTGATCATGTGCACTCTCGGTGTGGCGGTCTGAGATTGTCATCGTGCTGAAATTGTAAATAAAGAACTGCGCATGCTCGAAATCGAGCTTGTAATCCTGGCACGCGGTAAGGCGATCTGAAATTGTTATCGCGCTGAGATTGTGGTATTAAATTTGTAAACAAAAATTCGCCAAATATTCAACATAATTTTGAAAAGCAAACACAAATACCAGGAATAACTACATGCACGTCGTATTATTACAAATTATTACAATGCTTAAAACGTATGTATTATCTTTTTACCAATGCTGTTTATTTACAAATTGTTGAAAAAAGGATAGCAATATTTTATCTGTTGTGCTGAGATTGTTGTGGTTTATAGTTTGTTGTGCTGAGTTTGTTGTGCTAAGTTTGTTGTGCTAAGTTTGTTGTGCTGAGTTTGTCATGCTGGGTTTGTTGTGCTAAGTTTGTTGTGCTGAGTTTGTTGTGCTGAGTTTGTCATGCTGAGTTTGTTGTGCTGAGTTTGTTGTGCTAAGTTTGTTGTGCCGAGTTTGTCTTGCTGAGTTTGTTGTGCTGAGTTTGTTGTGCTAAGTTTGTCATGCTGAGTTTGTCATGCTGATTTTGTTGTGCTGAGTTTGTTGTGCTAAGTTAGTTGTGCTGAGTTTGTCATGCTGAGTTTGTTGTGCTGAGTTTGTTGTGCTAAGTTTGTTGTGCTGAGTTTGTTGTGCCGAGTTTGTCTTGCTGAGTTTGTTGTGCTGCGTTTGTTGTGCTGAGTTTGTTGTGCTAAGTTTGTTGTGCTAGTTTGTCATGCTTAGCCTGTTGTGCTGAGTTTGTTGTGCTAAGTTTGTTGTGCTGAGTTTGTCATGCTGAGTTTGTTGTGCTGAGTTTGTTGTGCTAAGTTTGTTGTGCTAAGTTTGTTGTGCTGAGTTTGTTGTGCCGAGTTTGTCTTGCTGAGTTTGTTGTGCTGCGTTTGTTGTGCTGAGTTTGTTGTGCTAAGTTTGTTGTGCTAGTTTGTCATGCTTAGCCTGTTGTGCTGAGTTTGTTGTGCTAAGTTTGTTGTGCTGAGTTTGTCATGCTGAGTTTGTTGTGCTGAGTTTGTTGTGCTAAGTTTGTTGTGCTAAGTTTGTTGTGGTGAGTTTGTCATGCTGAGTTTGTTGTGCTGAGTTTGTTGTGCTAAGTTTGTTGTGCTGAGTTTGTTGTGCCGAGTTTGTCTTGCTGAACTTGCTGTGCTGAGTTTGTTGTGCTGAGTTTGTTGTGCTAAGTTTGTTGTGCTAGTTTGTCATGCTTGCCTGTTGTGCTGAGTTTGTTGTGCTAAGTTTGTTGTGCTGAGTTTGTCATGCTGAGTTTGCTGTGCTGAGTTTGTTGTGCTGAGTTTGTTGTGCTAAGTTTGTTGTGCCGAGTTTGTCTTGCTGAGTTTGTTGTGCTGAGTTTGTTGTGCTAATGCACCCTACTTTTTTTGACAAATGCCAGACAATTTTACTTGTCAATGGGGAAGCTCTGAAGTTTAATGGGTTAAGCATCATCCAACTAGAATTGCGAGGTACTTTGCGAGGCAAAGACTTGCGAAGTACAGAATACTATGCCAGAATCTCATTGTGTACCTGACAACAAATGTTTGCCCACCAAATGTAAGCAAAAAAGAAGCGAGGAACATTAAAAACCAAGCTAAGACACACTGTGCGATTCTAAAAGTAAGTCATGGTTGTCTAATGTTCATGGCTGTCTAATTTTGTCTATTATTTTCCTATGTATTATCAATTAACCCATCGAGTGGCTAATGCACCCCAGTGCGCCCTACTTATTTTGTTTTACTTGTCTAACGCCTGATGATTTTACTCGTCAGTGGGGAAGCTCTGGAGCTTAATTAATGGGTTAAACACTGTCTTAATTGCACACACTATTTATAAAAGATTTAGTATAAGTGGCCCAGTGTAATAATATTGTGATTTTTATAAGATATTTCTTTTAATAAAAGATATCATAATATTTATACAATGCTTAAATCCCTATTCACATTTTCTATATACAATTCCTAAAGACTATTTACAGTTCTTACAAGTGAAAGCAGTTTTTTTGTTGACATTCCTTGGAATTCTTTGGCAGCCTCGGTGAAACCAATCTTTGCATTTTTCACACTCGACCATGAATATGCCTTTGGTGTACGGTTGTCGGCAGTGACAGAACACACGGATATGTTTTGGTGTTGTCCTCGAGTTACTGATTCAGGAAATAGAGTTAGATTGTCCTGCTGGTAGCATGTGGACAAGTGACCTCGCATCATCTCTTGTTTCCAGGTGCAATCTTGTGGTGAAATGCCATAGCACAAACTAATAGCAACTGCAATTGCAAATAGTCCACAGTCGCTGGATCCTCTTTGCTTCTGCTTGTCTGCCCACTGCAGAGTCACATGCTTTGACTTTAGCATCAACATGTAAGCAATTTGCTTTAAAAATTTGGTTTTGCATGATGGACTTATATCCTCATACAAAGAGTCATAAATAGTGATTGTATCTTTAGGGCAGCCAATATTACTAACAGTTATCCAATGATTGTTATGAACATTGAGAATCTGTACAAAAACCTCTTCATGAGTACCTATAGACTCACAGCCCTCTGAAGCAAATACCCATTCTGCTTGCAGACCTCCAATATAAGGAAAATCAATATGTTCATCGGTCAGCCACTCTCCATTGTTAATTGTTGGTAGAATTATACCAATGTCTTTTTTGAAAGGGGCAGGTTTAACAGGCAATGGTCCAAGTGCTTTCTTCACGGAAACAACAACTACATCTTGTTGTTCTTCAACTTGAACTTTTCCTGGCCCAGCAGCTCTGACCTTTTATTCTATAATTAAATAATAATAATTGTTACTTTTACCAAACAGCTACTGAGCTACATACATATCATTGGTATTGGATAAACAAGTATACCTTCTGATTCTACTGGAACCTCTTGAGCTGGATGGTCATCTACTTGTGGCATCTGGTCTTCAGAAGCAGCAAAGGTTGATTTGTGAAAATCACTTGACATGTGTGGCTTTATTTGTTCATAAGGCACTTTGACCTTCAGAACTTCAGAGAGATGCGCTGGTGATTGTCTATTTCAACAATCCTGTAAAAGTTGTACATTTATTAAGCATAATTTCTGTCATATAAGAAATCTTGCACTTGCTTACAGTAAACAAATATCTTTTTTGACTAAAACTACTGCGAGTATGGAAGTACTAGTTCACTATTGCTTAATCGTATAGTACTGTACCTGTATGGACCAGTCCATAAAGCGTCTAGCTTGCCACCCACACGACTCACATTTTTCATCACCTTGCGGAGGACAAGGTCACCAACTGAGTGCTGAAAAACCTTGACCCCCTTTTCTTTTCTCTTTGCAAAATCTTTCCGCTGCTTTTCCTGGGCTTTTTCTCAACATTAGCTTGGACTTAATATAATTTTAATTTCATATTATTTTAATATTGTAATTATGGTACTACTGCACTATTATTACTCTCCAGGCAGTGGAAGTACCTGGGAGTTATTTTATTATGTTTGTTTCATAAAATGGAACCAACAGCACTACCTGTTTGTCAATGCTGCTCATCATTTCTTCTCTGTCAAACATCATTTCTTCCAGGGCTTCATGAGAAGGCGTCTCCAAATTGAGGCTTAAATCACAATCTTCTACTACCTCTTCCATCTGCAATTTAAAGACATATTACTAAAATACAATATATGTACATATATCACAAACAAATATAGCAATAAAATAGTCGTATTTGTTTGTCAAAACATATTTATATCCATCATCACTTAAGTAACAATGAATTTGGGATGGCGTCCAAATCTATTTGAATTTGGGATGGCGTCCAAACATCAAGAAGAATGCACTGAACTTTGTCGACCCTTGTTTCTGTGTCCGTATTGAAAATGCAACATCTTCCAAAAAGTCATCCCAATTGTTTTGGTGCTCATTTACTAATTTGGCAAGACGTACTTTGAGGGTTTGTTGGTCCGTTCATCAAGACCATTCGTCTGAGGATGGTACGCACTAGTGACAGAACGATTGATGCCAAACTTTTTGCAAACCTCTGCATTCACCTAATAAAAGGTTAAAATATATTGAGCTTGTGTGAAGATGGTTATTGATCAATTAATGCTCCATGGTATGCCATTATAAATCAAAGCTAAATAAATATATGTGTTTACCTTTGCCAGAATTTCCCGTCCTTGGTCAGACAGAAGGCTGCAAGGAGCACCCCATCTAGAAACATAAGAAAAAATATCTTCGTCCAAATAATAAATTTAGGGTTTTTAAACATGTTAGTTTTTACTTTACCTGCAAACAAATGTTTTTATACTCTGTGCAATTCCAGCAGCTGCTTTTTCCTTTAATGGATAGAAGTCCACAAACTTTTTGTAGTAGTCCGTGAATGTCAAAACATATATCCATTATCAGTGGTGGGCAGAGGTCCTATAAATTTAAATATAGGAAATATAGAAATATACATGTACATTTGTGGGTTAACGACAGACATTGTTAAATTTTGTGCTTTACATATTAAGCATCAGAGCTTCCCCATTGACAAGTAAAATCGTCTTTTGTTTGTCAAAACAAAGAGTAGAGCGCATTGCCAGTTAATGGGTTAAGAACCTATATGAAGCCTTACCTATTAGGTCCATCCCAACCAGTTCCAAAGCCTTGTTCACTTTAATTGGCTTGAGTTCAGGTGCTTGGGTTTTCAACTTCTCAAACCGTTGACAGCGATCACAGGATTTACACTAACAATGAAATGCACTATGATTATTAAACATTATGGTATGGTATATGTTTTTTACTGTTTTTGACATCACTTTAGCCAATATTATATATAATATGGGATATGCCTTAAAAGATTAAGGTTGAAGTCTAGTAAATAAACAAGATTATTAATAGTTACACTTACATATTCAACAACATCCTCTGTCATGCCATTCCACAAATGAAACTGTGATATTTTTGCCAAAGTATTATTTATCTCACTGTGCCCACCCATTGGATTAGAGTGGTATTGGTAGAGAATTTCTGATATTTCTTCAACTTCAGTGATGACTTTTTGCCACATATTTTTCTTTGCACCAACATATCCTAACTCCTTCTCTGTATGAAAAAGAAATATGATTTTGCTAATTGCTGTTCGATATAGAACATTGGAATAAAAATTATTGGTTAAATTGTAGAACACCAATGCAAATTGTAACCTTACACCTAATAGTCACTTGAAATAGTTGACAATAGAATCAACCAAGACATTCAAGATATTAACCCATTAAGTGGCAGAGCTTCCCCACTGACGAGTAAAATCATCAGGCGTTAGACAAGTGAAACAAAATAAGTAGGGCGCACTGGGGTGCATTGCCACTCGATGAGTTAATTGATAATACATAGGAAAATAATAGACAAAATTAGACAGCCATGAACATTAGACAACCATGACTTACTTTTAGAATCCCACTGGTGTGTCTTAGCTTGGTTTTTAATGTTCCTCGCTTCTTTTTTGCTTACATTTGGTGGGCAAACATTTGTTGTCAGGTACACAATGAGATTCTGGCATAGTATTCTGTACTTCGCAAGTCTTTCTTCTCTAGTTGAATGATGCTTAGCCATTTGCGGATGATTTCCATCATTACCAACTGCTGCAGAATCTGACAACTCATGTTCTACCAAAACATCTTTGCCAATGCCATTTACTTCTTCTGGAGCTGCAGTCTCATTGGCTGAAGTTGCGACCACTTTAGTTGCAGTAGCCATGATTATCGCACAACCTAGAGCAACGAAGTAATTCAAATAAAAATAAATATATCATTGCCAAATGTAACTAGCATGAAGTCTTGAATTTAATTTGCCTCTCATAATTATAGCTGAAAATTGAATTATATAGTAGTAATTATATAGTAGTATTTACACACTACTCTAGACGAACAGTGTATAACTTAAACAAGTTGTGTGCTCATCAGAGTGATCTGACATTTAGACCAGATCAGATCGATGAAACATTAACATTTCGTAATGCCCTACACTACTGCCAGTATCAGATTTACTTGCCAAGTTCTAGTGTGTATACTTAGTCTAAGATGTGAATCCAAAGCGAAATCCTGTCGATTTATTATTATGAATATGGCCTTGCACAGTTTTTTACACGTGCTCTGTATGTCAAGCAAAAATATCACAACGCTTCTTGAAGAGCTTATATCTACCAAATTTTTAAACTTTAGAAGCCCTTACCTTCAATATGTTGATGGTCACTGGATAGTTACTTGTAAAAAATCACCAGTTGTTTCAAAATATCAAAAAATTATTGAGATTTAGATCGGCTGCTTTCTTGCTGTGTTTACGAACGGAGAATTATGCAGAATGTTGCAATCTCAGCACGGCAACATTTCGGCACACAAGACCGCGGTCGCATACTGCTAATGCGCATGTGCAGAACAATTTCAGCACGGAACAATCTCAGACCGCCACACCGGAACACCGCGGAAAAACGTCTGCGCACGCGTCAATTCTGCCTGTAAGTGAGATTAAAATTAATTAAAAAGCGGTTCCGAACGTTTCCGAAGGCTAAAAATGGCGGCAAAAAGGAGTGATTTCATTCGTGTCTTCAAATCCATATTTCGAGGGCATAAATAAACATTGCATGATAGAAACTAAGAGAAAAAACGTCCAGAGAGTCCTAGAAGTGGCATCCTACAAAAACACCTGTAAAAGGTGACTGTTAACAAATTTTTTGTCTCAAACATTTTGTTTATCAAATAAGCAAAGACAGTTTCCGAACTTTTAATTGAGACACGTTTTATTAAAAAAAAACATGTCGCCAGATACGAGACGTTTGCGTGTTCTCAATGATTGAAAATTAAGATGTATTTTACAATTTAAATACATTAGAAAGCTTAACTTTTCGCGGGTTTTCTTAACTTTTAGGTTTAAACTTTTGTTTTCGAAAAATATTCTAAAGCCACCCCGTAAAAAAAGGAAAATTTACCGTGAATTCCAGTTCGTTCGATACTCTAAATGCTAGAAGGCTTTTAATTTATGTTCTGTCTGGCCGTCTTGTATATTTTTGCCTTTTCTTAACTTATATTTTATCAAAAAATGGGCATGTTTTGTTCCAAAAGTTGATATTTACATTTACCATCATATTTTGATATTTCGGCGCGTGCGCAGATATTTTTCCGCGGTGTTCCACACCGGTTCTTCTCTTGCCTACGTATAAATATCATTATATTACAACTTGCTGGTGTGTATTCCGAACAAGTTTTCTTTCCCGAGTTTTATTTGCTCGGGTGTGGGCCCCAAAAATTTGACAAATTTTTCTTGGAAAGTTTTATGACGCTATACAGTGTGTATAAAAAAAATTCGAATGCAACTTTGACAGGCTGCTGTGTATAAAATACTAAAGTAAACGATATAATTTTTATATGGCAAGAAAGATTAGCTTATTCAGTTTGCGATTATACCGTTCTTATATCGACACGACCAAAACTGGCCGAGTTATCGTCTTTTAAAATTTGTTGCTCGAAATCAAATTTTTCCGCCGATTGGAATTCGAAGTGAGACCTCCAGACAAAAGAAAATGCAAATTTAATCAATAAATGATCGTTATTCCGTGCTTAATTGAGGCATTTTGTTCTTCAAAGCTATCGTTGAACATTGAATAAGCAGAATTTGTGCGATAAATTTGCATTTTAGTTTTCAGTAATAATTAGACTTTAAAGCCCTTTAGGACTAACTTTCAATAAAACAAACTTCCAATTCCCATCAGCGGAAATTTGTGATTTTTATGAACTTTTTTTGTCAAACCAGTACTCCTTCACTTTTCAACTAAATGACACGTACAACGTGTCATTTAAAAGAGAAACAAATGAACTTTACAATGGTGTAAAAATCAACCAAATTTGTCAAATATATTTTCCAATATTACACGCAAAATTTCGATTCGAATTTTTTTGAGACACCCTGTATATGTCGAGTATATTTTACGAAAAAATGATGAATATACGACCGAATGCCTAATGTCTCTTGATTAAATGCACAAACCAATATATTTTTATGCTAACTTAACATATATCTTCTTTTTAGCAGTTATACATATCATAATATAGATATTTCAATAGAAATGAAATGGCACAAAAATATAATTAAAGTGCCTAATAAATGCTTAAAGAATTTTTAAAAATTAACTAATTAAAATGCTACATTTCACATGAATTTTTGTATAATTACTGACATTTTTGTATAGATGCAGATATAATAATAAAGTCCATTGATTTCTTTATTTTCACTTTTGATTCACGAAAATATTGCAAAATTCCAGAATTTTCAAGGAAATTTGAATACCTTTATTAAACAAAAAATCTTTATTCTCCCGTTCAATATTCTTGTGAGATATCGAAGAATGTAGTGCAGGTTCTGACAATTGCAATTACAGTGCCTAATGGTAACAATACACATGTTACAATGCCTACTGTAACAATACTCAGTCTGATGATTCTTTGAATTGTACATGCATGTAATAACGCCTACTCCCGAAATGGGACAGACTTCCAAGGTCGGCTGTACGTAAATTTTAATCTCCTGGTTCCTTTTTCAAACATATATAAATTACAACGCTCTAGCGTTTGTTATCAATTTATTCAGATATCGATTACTGTGCTGCCAGTTCTCAAAATTGCCATGTAAACGCTTACTGTAACAATACTGATGGATCTTTCTCTACGAATGTATGCACTGTTTTAAAACCTCCATTGTAATGACTGCTTGAAAAAACTGAGTTTTTTTCTATGCCACTTACAAAATATCAGAATTATTAGGAATATATAAACACTATAAATACAAAAAAAACCTAATCCTTAATTGAATATTTTTCAGATTTTGACGAATGCATTGCAAAATCTCATAATTGCCATCAGAACGCCTACTGCAGTAATACTGATGGTTCTTTCAATTGTTCATGCATGAGCGGCTACTTCGGAAATGGAACTGACTGTGAAGGTTAGCCGTATGTAAATATTAAAGACGATATAATTCTAACTTCGAACACTTCAAAACTTTGAAGAAATTTTAATCACTTTGTTGATTTTTAAAACAGATATAAATTACTACGCTCTAACTTTCGTTAATATTTCATTCAGATATCGATGAATGTGACGCGACTTCTCATAATTGCCATGACAATGCATACTGTAACAATACTAATGGATTTTTCAATTGTACATGTAAAAAAGGCTACTCAGGAAACGGAACTGACTGCAGAGGTTTGCCGAAAATATTTCATGAATTACTGCAATTGAATCTATATTTCTAATTTTTTTGCTCGAAAGTCGATGTAACAAAATGAAAATATTTAATTAGAATATTTCGCTCTATAGGCAGAATTTTTAGTATAAACTTTCTAATGCACATATCTCTACGAATGTTATGCATGCGTTCACAACCTCCATTGTAATGCTTGCTACAGAAAACGGAGTTTCTTTCGGCAAAATATCAGAATTAAGAGGAAAAAATTAACACCATAATCATAAAAAATCCTAACCCTATCGTTTAATATTTTTTTAGATATCGACGAATGCTTTGCAAAATCTCATAATTGCCATCATAACGCCTACTGCAATAATACTGATGGTTCTTTCAATTGTTCATGCAAGAGCGGCTACTTCGGAGATGGAACTGACTGTGAAGGTTAGCCGTACGTAAATACTAGAGACGATATAATTCTAAATTCGAACACTTCAAAACTTTGAAGAAATTTTAATTATCCTGCTCATTTTTCAAAGAGATATATGTATATTACTACGCTCTAACTTTTGTTAATATTTCATTCAGATATCGATGAATGTAGTGTGAGTTCTCATAATTGCCATGACAATGCATACTGTAACAATACTAATGGATCTTTCAATTGTACATGTAAAAATGGCTACTCAGGAAATGGAACAGACTGTAGAGGTTGGTAGTTGAAATATTAAATTTCTGTATTCTATTAATAAGAGAAACAGAAGGTTCCATCACAAGAAAAAATCGGTATTTTTAGGAAAATTTCAATTCTAGAGGTAATAACAAGTTTTTCTAATAAATTTCCTAATTTTTAATCCATTCAGATATCGATGAATGTGGCACGGCTTCTCATAATTGTCATTACAACGCCTACTGTAACAATACTGATGGATCTTTCAATTGTACATGTAAAAAAGGCTACTCAGGAAACGGAACAGACTGCCGAGGTTTGCCGTAAATATTTCATAAATTACTTCAATCGAATCTATATTTCTAATGATCAGGACAAAAATTAAGTCGATCAAAGGAAATGAAAATTTTTAATTAGGATATTGCGCTCTTATATAGGCAGAATATTTTGTATGAAATTTCTCTTTCACCTATCTCTACGAATGTTATGCACTGTTTTACAACCTTCATTTTAATGCATGATTGAAAAACTGAATTTTTTTCGATGACACTTGGAAAATATCAGAATTATTGGGAATATATGAACACTATAATTATAAAAAATCCTAATCCTTAATTAAATATTTTTTCAGATATCGACGAATGCATTGAAAAATCTCATAATTGCCATCATAATGCCTACTGCAATAATACCGATGGTTCTTTCAATTGTTCATGCAAAAGCGGCTACTTGGGAAATGGAACTGACTGTGAAGGTTAGCCGTATGTAAATATTAGAGACGATGTAATTCTAACTTTGCACATTTCAAAACTTTGAAGAAATTTTAATTATCCTGTTCATTTTTCAAAGAGATATGAATATATAACTACGCTCTAACTTTTGTTAATATTTCATTCAGATATCGATGAATGTGGTGTGAGTTCTCATAATTGCCATGACAATGCATACTGCAACAATACTAATGGATCTTTCACTGTACATGTAAAAATGGCTACTCAGGAAATGGAACTGACTGTAGAGGTTGGTCGTTTAAATATTAAATTTCTCTATTCTAATAGTAGAGAAACAGAAGGTTCCATCACAAGAAAAAATCGATATTTTTAAGAAAATTTCAATTTTAGAGGTAAAAACAAGTTTTTCTAATAAATTCCTAAATTTTCAATCCATTCAGATATCGATGAGTGTGGCGCGGCTTCTGATGATTGTCATAACAACGCCTACTGTAACAATACTGATGGATCTTTCAATTGTACATGTAAAAAGGCTACTCAGGAAACGGAACAGACTGCCGAGGTTTCCGTAAATATTTCATAATGACTTCAATCGAATCTATATTTTCTAATGATCAGAACACAAAATTAAGTCGATCATAGGAAATGAAAATCTTTAATTAGAATATTTCGCTCTTATATAGGCAGAATATTTTGTATGAAATTTCTCTTGCACATATCTCTACGAATGTTATGCACTGTTTTACGCCATCATTTTAATGCATGATTGAAAAATTGAGTTTTTTTCGATGACACTTGCAAAATATCAAAATTTGGGAATATGTGAACACTATAATTATAAAAAAATCCTAATCCTTAATTAAATGTTGTTTCAGATATCGACGAATGCATTGAAAAATCTCATAATTGCCATCATAATGCCTACTGCAATAATACCGATGGATCTTTCAATTGTACATGTAAAAAAGGCTACTCAGGAAACGGAAAAAACTGCGAGGTTTCCGTAAATATTTCATAAATGACTTCAATCGAATCTATATTTCTAATGATCAGAACACAAATTAAGTCGATCATAGGAAATGAAAATTTTTAATTAGAATATTTCGCTCTTATTAGGCAGAATATTTTGTATGAAATTTCTCTTCCACATATCTCTACTAATGTTATGCACTGTTTTACCATCATTTTAATTTATGATTGAAAAATTGAGTTTTTTTATGACACTTGCAAAATATCAAAATTATTGGGAATATATGAACACTATAATTATAAAAAAATCCTAATCCTTAATTAATGTTTTTTCAGATATCGACGAATGCATTGAAAAATCTCATAATTGCCATCATAATGCCTACTGCAATAATACCGATGGTTCTTTCAATTGTTCATGCAAAAGCGGCTACTTGGGAAATGGAACTGACTGCGAAGGTTAGCCGTATGTAATTATTAGAGACGATGTAATTCTAACTTTGCACAGTTCAAAACTTTGAAGAAATTTTAATTATCCTGTTCATTTTGCAAAGAGATATATGCATATAACTACGCTGTAACTTTTGTTGATATTTCATTCAGATATCGATGAATGTGGTGTGAGTTCTCATAATTGCCATGACAATGCGTACTGTAACAATACTAATGGATCTTTCAATTGTACATGTAAAATGGCTACTCAGGAAATGGAACTGACTGTAGAGGTTGGTCGTTTAAATATTAAATTTCTCTATTCTAATAGTAAGAGAAACAGAAGGTTCCATCACAAGAAAAAATCGATATTTTTAAGAAATTTCAATTTTAGAGGTAAAAACAAGTTTTTCTAATAAATTCCTAAATTTTCAATCCATTCAGATATCGATGAGTGTGTCGCGGCTTCTGATGATTGTCATAACAACGCCTACTGTAACAATACTGATGGATCTTTCAATTGTACATGTAAAAAAGGCTACTCAGGAAACGGAACAGACTGCCGAGGTTTCCGTAAATATTTCATAAATGACTTCAATCGAATCTATATTTCTAATGATCAGAACACAAATTAAGTCGATCATAGGAAATGAAAATTTTTAATTAGAATATTTCGCTCTTATATAGGCAAATATTTTGTATGAAATTTCTCTTGCACATATCTCTACGAATGTTATGCACTGTTTTACGCCATCATTTTAATGCATGATTGAAAATTGAGTTTTTTTTCGATGACACTTGCAAAATATCAAAATTATTGGGAATATATGAACACTATAATTATAAAAAATCCTAATCCTTAATTAAATGTTGTTTCAGATATCGACGAATGCATTGAAAATCTCATAATTGCCATCATAATGCCTACTGCAATAATACCGATGGATCTTTCAATTGTACATGTAAAAAGGCTACTCAGGAAACGGAAAAAACTGCCGAGGTTTCCGTAAATATTTCATAAATGACTTCAATCGAATCTATATTTCTAATGATCAGAACACAAAATTAAGTCGATCATAGGAAATGAAAATTTTTTAATTAGATATTTCGCTCTTATATAGGCAGAATATTTTGTATGAAATTTCTCTTGCACATATCTCTACGAATGTTATGCACTGTTTTACGCCATCATTTTAATGCATGATTGAAAAATTGAGTTTTTTCGATGACACTTGCAAAATATCAAAATTATTGGGAATATATGAACACTATAATTATAAAAAATCCTAATCCTTAATTAAATGTTGTTTCAGATATCGACGAATGCATTGAAAAATCTCATAATTGCCATCATAATGCCTACTGCAATAATACCGATGGATCTTTCAATTGTACATGTAAAAAAGGCTACTCAGGAAACGGAAAAAAACTGCCGAGGTTTCCGTAAATATTTCATAAATGACTTCAATCGAATCTATATTTCTAATGATCAGAACACAAATTAAGTCGATCATAGGAAATGAAAATTTTTAATTAGAATATTTCGCTCTTATATAGGCAGAATATTTTGTATGAAATTTCTCTTGCACATATCTCTACGAATGTTATGCACTGTTTTACGCCATCATTTTAATGCATGATTGAAAAATTGAGTTTTTTTCGATGACACTTGCAAAATATCAAAATTTTTGGGAATATATGAACACTATAATTATAAAAAAATCCTAATCCTTAATTAAATGTTGTTTCAGATATCGACGAATGCATTGAAAAATCTCATAATTGCCATCATAATGCCTACTGCAATAATACCGATGGATCTTTCAATTGTACATGTAAAAAAGGCTACTCAGGAAACGGAAAAAACTGCCGAGGTTTCCGTAAATATTTCATAAATGACTTCAATCGAATCTATATTTCTAATGATCAGAACACAAATTTAAGTCGATCATAGGAAATGAAAATTTTTAATTAGAATATTTCGCTCTTATATAGGCAGAATATTTTGTATGAAATTTCTCTTGCACATATCTCTACGAATGTTATGCACTGTTTTACACCATCATTTTAATTTATGATTGAAAAATTGAGTTTTTTTATGCCACTTGCAAAATATCAAAATTTTTGGGAATATATGAACACTATAATTATAAAAAAATCCTAATCCTTAATTAAATGTTTTTTCAGATATCGACGAATGCATTGAAAAATCTCATAATTGCCATCATAATGCCTACTGCAATAATACCGATGGTTCTTTCAATTGTTCATGCAAAAGCGGCTACTTGGGAAATGGAACTGACTGCGAAGGTTAGCCGTATGTAATTATTAGAGACGATGTAATTCTAACTTTGCACAGTTCAAAACTTTGAAGAAATTTTAATTATCCTGTTCATTTTGCAAAGAGATATATGCATATAACTACGCTGTAACTTTTGTTGATATTTCATTCAGATATCGATGAATGTGGTGTGAGTTCTCATAATTGCCATGACAATGCGTACTGTAACAATACTAATGGATCTTTCAATTGTACATGTAAAAATGGCTACTCAGGAAATGGAACTGACTGTAGAGGTTGGTCGTTTAAATATTAAATTTCTCTATTCTAATAGTAAGAGAAACAGAAGGTTCCATCACAAGAAAAAATCGATATTTTTAAGAAAATTTCAATTTTAGAGGTAAAAACAAGTTTTTCTAATAAATTCCTAAATTTTCAATCCATTCAGATATCGATGAGTGTGTCGCGGCTTCTGATGATTGTCATAACAACGCCTACTGTAACAATACTGATGGATCTTTCAATTGTACATGTAAAAAAGGCTACTCAGGAAACGGAACAGACTGCCGAGGTTTCCGTAAATATTTCATAAATGACTTCAATCGAATCTATATTTCTAATGATCAGAACACAAAATTAAGTCGATCATAGGAAATGAAAATTTTTAATTAGAATATTTCGCTCTTATATAGGCAGAATATTTTGTATGAAATTTCTCTTGCACATATCTCTACGAATGTTATGCACTGTTTTACGCCATCATTTTAATGCATGATTGAAAAATTGAGTTTTTTTCGATGACACTTGCAAAATATCAAAATTATTGGGAATATATGAACACTATAATTATAAAAAAATCCTAATCCTTAATTAAATGTTGTTTCAGATATCGACGAATGCATTGAAAAATCTCATAATTGCCATCATAATGCCTACTGCAATAATACCGATGGATCTTTCAATTGTACATGTAAAAAAGGCTACTCAGGAAACGGAAAAAACTGCCGAGGTTTCCGTAAATATTTCATAAATGACTTCAATCGAATCTATATTTCTAATGATCAGAACACAAAATTAAGTCGATCATAGGAAATGAAAATTTTTAATTAGAATATTTCGCTCTTATATAGGCAGAATATTTTGTATGAAATTTCTCTTCCACATATCTCTACTAATGTTATGCACTGTTTTACACCATCATTTTAATTTATGATTGAAAAATTGAGTTTTTTTATGACACTTGCAAAATATCAAAATTATTGGGAATATATGAACACTATAATTATAAAAAAATCCTAATCCTTAATTAAATGTTTTTTCAGATATCGACGAATGCATTGAAAAATCTCATAATTGCCATCATAATGCCTACTGCAATAATACCGATGGTTCTTTCAATTGTTCATGCAAAAGCGGCTACTTGGGAAATGGAACTGACTGCGAAGGTTAGCCGTATGTAATTATTAGAGACGATGTAATTCTAACTTTGCACAGTTCAAAACTTTGAAGAAATTTTAATTATCCTGTTCATTTTGCAAAGAGATATATGCATATAACTACGCTGTAACTTTTGTTGATATTTCATTCAGATATCGATGAATGTGGTGTGAGTTCTCATAATTGCCATGACAATGCGTACTGTAACAATACTAATGGATCTTTCAATTGTACATGTAAAAATGGCTACTCAGGAAATGGAACTGACTGTAGAGGTTGGTCGTTTAAATATTAAATTTCTCTATTCTAATAGTAAGAGAAACAGAAGGTTCCATCACAAGAAAAAATCGATATTTTTAAGAAAATCAATTTTAGAGGTAAAAACAAGTTTTTCTAATAAATTCCTAAATTTTCAATCCATTCAGATATCGATGAGTGTGTCGCGGCTTCTGATGATTGTCATAACAACGCCTACTGTAACAATACTGATGGATCTTTCAATTGTACATGTAAAAAAGGCTACTCAGGAAACGGAACAGACTGCCGAGGTTTCCGTAAATATTTCATAAATGACTTCAATCGAATCTATATTTCTAATGATCAGAACACAAAATTAAGTCGATCATAGGAAATGAAAATTTTTAATTAGAATATTTCGCTCTTATATAGGCAGAATATTTTGTATGAAATTTCTCTTGCACATATCTCTACGAATGTTATGCACTGTTTTACGCCATCATTTTAATGCATGATTGAAAAATTGAGTTTTTTTCGATGACACTTGCAAAATATCAAAATTATTGGGAATATATGAACACTATAATTATAAAAAAATCCTAATCCTTAATTAAATGTTGTTTCAGATATCGACGAATGCATTGAAAAATCTCATAATTGCCATCATAATGCCTACTGCAATAATACCGATGGATCTTTCAATTGTACATGTAAAAAAGGCTACTCAGGAAACGGAAAAAACTGCCGAGGTTTCCGTAAATATTTCATAAATGACTTCAATCGAATCTATATTTCTAATGATCAGACACAAAATTAAGTCGATCATAGGAAATGAAAATTTTTAATTAGAATATTTCGCTCTTATATAGGCAGAATATTTGTATGAAATTTCTCTTCCACATATCTCTACTAATGTTATGCACTGTTTTACACCATCATTTTAATTTATGATTGAAAAATTGAGTTTTTTTATGACACTTGCAAAATATCAAAATTATTGGGAATATATGAACACTATAATTATAAAAAATCCTAATCCTTAATTAAATTTTTTTCAGATATCGACGAATGCATTGAAAAATCTCATAATTGCCATCATAATGCCTACTGCAATAATACCGATGGTTCTTTCAATTGTTCATGCAAAAGCGGCTACTTGGGAAATGGAACTGACTGCGAAGGTTAGCCGTATGTAATTATTAGAGACGATGTAATTCTAACTTTGCACAGTTCAAAACTTTGAAGAAATTTTAATTATCCTGTTCATTTTGCAAAGAGATATATGCATATAACTACGCTGTAACTTTTGTTGATATTTCATTCAGATATCGATGAATGTGGTGTGAGTTCTCATAATTGCCATGACAATGCGTACTGTAACAATACTAATGGATCTTTCATTGTACATGTAAAAATGGCTACTCAGGAAATGGAACTGACTGTAGAGGTTGGTCGTTTAAATATTAAATTTCTCTATTCTAATAGTAAGAGAAACAGAAGGTTCCATCACAAGAAAAAATCGATATTTTTAAGAAAATTTCAATTTTAGAGGTAAAAACAAGTTTTTCTAATAAATTCCTAAATTTTCAATCCATTCAGATATCGATGAGTGTGTCGCGGCTTCTGATGATTGTCATAACAACGCCTACTGTAACAATACTGATGGATCTTTCAATTGTACATGTAAAAAAGGCTACTCAGGAAACGGAACAGACTGCCGAGGTTTCCGTAAATATTTCATAAATGACTTCAATCGAATCTATATTTCTAATGATCAGAACACAAAATTAAGTCGATCATAGGAAATGAAAATTTTTAATTAGAATATTTCGCTCTTATATAGGCAGAATATTTTGTATGAAATTTCTCTTGCACATATCTCTACGAATGTTATGCACTGTTTTACGCCATCATTTTAATGCATGATTGAAAAATTGAGTTTTTTTCGATGACACTTGCAAAATATCAAAATTATTGGGAATATATGAACACTATAATTATAAAAAAATCCTAATCCTTAATTAAATGTTGTTTCAGATATCGACGAATGCATTGAAAAATCTCATAATTGCCATCATAATGCCTACTGCAATAATACCGATGGATCTTTCAATTGTACATGTAAAAAAGGCTACTCAGGAAACGGAAAAAACTGCCGAGGTTTCCGTAAATATTTCATAAATGACTTCAATCGAATCTATATTTCTAATGATCAGAACACAAAATTAAGTCGATCATAGGAAATGAAAATTTTTAATTAGAATATTTCGCTCTTATATAGGCAGAATATTTTGTATGAAATTTCTCTTCCACATATCTCTACTAATGTTATGCACTGTTTTACACCATCATTTTAATTTATGATTGAAAAATTGAGTTTTTTTATGACACTTGCAAAATATCAAAATTATTTGGGAATATATGAACACTATAATTATAAAAAATCCTAATCCTTAATTAAATGTTTTTTCAGATATCGACGAATGCATTGAAAAATCTCATAATTGCCATCATAATGCCTACTGCAATAATACCGATGGTTCTTTCAATTGTTCATGCAAAAGCGGCTACTTGGGAAATGGAACTGACTGCGAAGGTTAGCCGTATGTAATTATTAGAGACGATGTAATTCTAACTTTGCACAGTTCAAAACTTTGAAGAAATTTTAATTATCCTGTTCATTTTGCAAAGAGATATATGCATATAACTACGCTGTAACTTTTGTTGATATTTCATTCAGATATCGATGAATGTGGTGTGAGTTCTCATAATTGCCATGACAATGCGTACTGTAACAATACTAATGGATCTTTCAATTGTACATGTAAAATGGCTACTCAGGAAATGGAACTGACTGTAGAGGTTGGTCGTTTAAATATTAAATTTCTCTATTCTAATAGTAAGAGAAACAGAAGGTTCCATCACAAGAAAAAATCGATATTTTTAAGAAAATTTCAATTTTAGAGGTAAAAACAAGTTTTTCTAATAAATTCCTAAATTTTCAATCCATTCAGATATCGATGAGTGTGTCGCGGCTTCTGATGATTGTCATAACAACGCCTACTGTAACAATACTGATGGATCTTTCAATTGTACATGTAAAAAAGGCTACTCAGGAAACGGAACAGACTGCCGAGGTTTCCGTAAATATTTCATAAATGACTTCAATCGAATCTATATTTCTAATGATCAGAACACAAAATTAAGTCGATCATAGGAAATGAAAATTTTTAATTAGAATATTTCGCTCTTATATAGGCAGAATATTTTGTATGAAATTTCTCTTGCACATATCTCTACGAATGTTATGCACTGTTTTACGCCATCATTTTAATGCATGATTGAAAAATTGAGTTTTTTTCGATGACACTTGCAAAATATCAAAATTATTGGGAATATGTGAACACTATAATTATAAAAGAATCCGAATCCTTTATTAAATATTTTTTCAGATATCGACGAATGCATTGAAAAATCTCATAATTGCCATCATAATGCCTACTGCAATAATACCGATGGTTCTTTCAATTGTTCATGCAAAGGCGGCTACTTGGGAAATGGAACTGACTGTGAAGGTTAGCCGTATGTAAATATTAGAGACGATGTAATTCTAACTTTGCACAATTCAAAACTTTGAAGAAATTTTAATTATCCTGTTCATTTTTCAAAGAGATATATGTATATAACTACGCTGTAACTTTTGTTATTATTTTATTCAGATATCGATGAATGTGGTGTGAGTTCTCATAATTGCCATGACAATGCTTACTGTAACAATACTGATGGATCTTTCAATTGTACATGTAAAAAAGGCTACTCAGGAAACGGAAAAAACTGCCGAGGTTTGCCGTAAATATTTCATAAATTACTTCAATTGAATCTATATTTCTAATGATCAGGACACAAAATTAAGTCGATCATAGGAAATGAAAATTTTTAATTAGAATATTTCGCTCTTATATAGGCAGAATATTTGTATGAAATTTCTCTTCCACATATCTCTACGAATGTTATGCACTGTTTTACAACCTTCATTTTAATGCATGATTGAAAAACTGAGTTTTTTTCGATGACACTTGCAAAATATCAGAATTATTGGGAATATATGAACACTATAATTACAAAAAAATCCTAATCCTTAATTAAATATTTTTTCAGATATCGATGAATGCATTGAAAAATCTCATAATTGTCATCATAATGCCTACTGCAATAATACCGATGGTTCTTTCAATTGTTCATGCAAAAGCGGCTACTTGGGAAATGGAACTGACTGTGAAGGTTAGCCGAATGTAAATATTAGAGACGATGTAATTCTAACTTTGCACAGTTCAAAACTTTGAAGAAATTTTAATTATCCTTTTCATTTTTCAAAGAGATATGTGTATATAACTACGCTCTAACTTTTGTTATTATTTCATTCAGATATCGATGAATGTGGTGTGAGTCCTCATAATTTGCCATGACAATGCATACTGTAACAATACTAATGGATCTTTCAATTGTACATGTAAAAATGGCTACTCAGGAAATGGAACTGACTGTAGAGGTTGGTCGTTTAAATATTAAATTTCTCTATTCTATTAGTAAGAGAAACAGAGGGCTCCATCACAAGAAAAAATCGATATTTTTAAGAATTCAAAGTTTCAATTCTCGAGGTAATAACAAGTTTTTCTAATAAATTCCCAAATTTTTAATCGATTCCGATATCGATAAATGTAGCGCGGATTCTCATAATTGTCATTACAACGCCTACTGTAACAATACTGATGGATCTTTCAATTGTACATGTAAAAAAGGCTACCCAGGAAACGAAACAGACTGCCGAGGTTTGCCGTAAATATTTCATAAATTACTTCAATTGAATCTATATTTCTAATGATCAGGACACAAAATTAAGTCGATCATAGGAAATGAAAATTTTTAATTAGAATATTTCGCTCTTATATAGGCAGAATATTTGTATGAAATTTCTCTTCCACATATCTCTACGAATGTTATGCACTGTTTTACAACCTTCATTTTAATGCATGATTGAAAAACTGAGTTTTTTTCGATGACACTTGCAAAATATCAGAATTATTGGGAATATATGAACACTATAATTATAAAAAAATCCTAATCCTTAATTAAATATTTTTTCAGATATCGACGAATGCATTGAAAAATCTCATAATTGCCATCATAACGCCTATTGTAACAATACCGATGGTTCTTTCAATTGTTCATGCAAAAGCGGCTACTTGGGAAATGGAACTGACTGTGAAGGTTAGCCGAATGTAAATATTAGAGACGATGTAATTCTAACTTTGCACAGTTCAAAACTTTGAAGAAATTTTAATTATCCTTTTCATTTTTCAAAGAGATATGTGTATATAACTACGCTCTAACTTTTGTTATTATTTCATTCAGATATCGATGAATGTGGTGTGAGTCCTCATAATTGCCATGACAATGCATACTGTAACAATACTAATGGATCTTTCAATTGTACATGTAAAAATGGCTACTCAGGAAATGGAACTGACTGTAGAGGTTGGTCGTTGAAATATTAAATTTCTCAATTCTATTAGTAAGAGAAACAGGAGGTTCCATCAGAAGAAAAAAACGATATTTTTAAGAAAGTTTCAATTCTAGAGGTAATAACAAGTTTTTCTAATAAATTCCTAATTTTTTAATCCATTCCGATATCGATGAATGTGGCGCGGCTTCTCATAATTGTCCTTACAACGCCTACTGTATTACTTCTGATGGGTTTTTCAATTGTACATGTAAAAAAGGCTACTCAGGAAATGGAACAGACTGCCGAGGTTTGCCGTAAATATTTCATAAATGACTTCAATCGAATCTATATTTCTAATGATCAGAACACAAAATTAAGTCGATCATAGGAAATAAAAAATTTTGAATTAGAACATTTCGCTTTTATCAGCAGAATATTTTGTATGAAATTTCTTTTGCACATATCTCTACGAGTTTTATGCACTGTTTTAGAACCTGCATTTTAATGCATGATTGAAAAAAATGAGTTTTTTTAGTTAGTTAGTTAGTTAGTTAGTTAGTTAGTTAGTTAGTTAGTTAGTTAGTTAGTTAGTTAGTTAGTTAGTTAGTTAGTTAGTTAGTTAGTTAGTTAGTTAGTTAGTTAGTTAGTTAGTTAGTTAGTTAGTTAGTTAGTTAGTTAGTTAGTTAGTTAGTTAGTTAAAGCATTTATTTCGACACGATTGAAATTTAAGCATAGCTGATGTGGTCGTGCACTTAGTAATACATAGTTAGCATAAATGTTCTATTTTACAATTACACTATTATAATACATTACATATAATATCCTATTCTACAATAGTAATATCTTACAAGAGCTATCGCTTATGATAAGTGGTTTTTGATTACTAGTTTAAACTTTTTGAAGTCCTCTATTGCTCTTGTATTGTTATCTATTGAATTCCATAATACTGCTGCTTGATACGAAATTGGTTTCTTTAAAAAATCAGTCTTCGGTTTTGGAAGAGCAATAGTTAATTTTCTTCTTAGATTATAATTACTAGAATATTTTACAAATAATGACTGTAGTGGAATAGGGAAGTGACCATAATAGCAATTTTGTGCTAGAAATAACAATCTCGGAGAATATAACTTCTCCAGGGGTTTCCAATTTGTTTGAGCCAGGACATCCTGTGTTGGTGTTTGCAAGTTCAACTTGTAAATTACTTTGGCCGCCCGTACATGTGTACGTTCCAATTCATCAAATAGGGTTTTCCCACATGATCCCCATATTACAAGTCCGTATGTGATTGAGAGTAATATATTTTTAAAGTAAAATCAGCTCTTGCTTAACTGGTAAAAAAATGGAGACTTTAAAAGATTAAGTTTTTGTGCGAATGACCTAGTCAGTTCAATTACGTGAGCTTTCCACTTTAATTTACTATCTATTTCAATTCCTAAACATCTAGAAGTCTCGACTTGTTTGAGATAAGTATTTCCTAATTTAACACCCTGTAATGGCCCCACGAATTTACCTCGCCCCAGTATCATAAATTCAGTTTTGTCCAGGTGTGGTGTTAAAAAATTATTGCAACACCACTCATGTAGCTTGCATAGGACTCTAATGAGTGTTGTGGCTACAAAATCGTGAGTTTGGCCGATTACATATATGGTGGTGTCATCAGCAAATGTAAATATCACTTCCATCATCGCAGATTTCGGGCATGTCGTTACAGCAGAGAAAGAACAGAATAGGGCCAAGCACCGATCCTTGAGCAACCCCATATTTAACTGGCATGGACCGTGATTGGCACCCGTTTAATGCCGTCGTTTGGGAACGATCAGACAGGTAGTCAGCAATCTAGGACCAAAGAGCGCCAGAAATACCGAGACCCTGCAGTTTTTAAAGTAATACTGAGTGTGATATTGAGTCGAAAGCTTTTCGGAAATCGACGAACACAATGCCAACTACTTGATTATTATCGAGCGCCTTTCTCCAGTCTTCGGTCATCGTAGCCAATAACAGTTCGGTAGAGTAACCCTTTTTATAAGCCCATTGTCTACGGTTGCTAAGTTGATTTTCCGTAATACGAGTTGTAATTGTTGATTTCTAATTTTCGATGACACTTGCAAAATATCAGAATTATTGGGAATATATGAACACTATAATTATAAAAAAATCCTAATCCTTAATTAAATATTTTTTCAGATATCGACGAATGCATTGAAAAATCTCATAATTGCCATCATAACGCCTATTGTAACAATACCGATGGTTCTTTCAATTGTTCATGCAAAAGCGGCTACTTGGGAAATGGAACTGACTGTGGAGGTTAGCCGAATGTAAATATTAGAGACGATGTAATTCTAACTTTGCACAGTTCAAAACTTTGAAGAAATTTTAATTATCCTTTTCATTTTTCAAAGAGATATGTGTATATAACTACGCTCTAACTTTTGTTATTATTTCATTCAGATATCGATGAATGTGGTGTGAGTCCTCATAATTGCCATGACAATGCATACTGTGACAATACTAATGGATCTTTCAATTGTACATGTAAAAATGGCTACTCAGGAAATGGAACTGACTGTAGAGGTTGGTCGTTTAAATATTAAATTTCTCTATTCTATTAGTAAGAGAAACAGAGGGTTCCATCACAAGAAAAAATCGATATTTTTAAGAATTCAAAGTTTCAATTCTCGAGGTAATAACAAGTTTTTCTAATAAATTCCCAAATTTTTAATCCATTCCGATATCGATAAATGTAGCGCGGATTCTCATAATTGTCATTACAACGCCTACTGTAACAATACTGATGGATCTTTCAATTGTACATGTAAAAAAGGCTACTCAGGAAACGGAAAAAACTGCCGAGGTTTGCCGTAAATATTTCATAAATTACTTCAATTGAATCTATATTTCTAATGATCAGGACACAAAATTAAGTCGATCATAGGAAATGAAAATTTTTAATTAGAATATTTCGCTCTTATATAGGCAGAATATTTGTATGAAATTTCTCTTCCACATATCTCTACGAATGTTATGCACTGTTTTACAACCTTCATTTTAATGCATGATTGAAAAACTGAGTTTTTTTCGATGACACTTGGAAAATATCAGAATTATTGGGAATATATGAACACTATAATTACAAAAAAATCCTAATCCTTAATTAAATATTTTTTCAGATATCGATGAATGCATTGAAAAATCTCATAATTGTCATCATAATGCCTACTGCAATAATACCGATGGTTCTTTCAATTGTTCATGCAAAAGCGGCTTTTTGGGAAATGGAACTGACTGTGAAGGTTAGCCGTATGTAAATATTAGAGACGATGTTATTCTAACTTTGCACGGTTCAAAACTTTGAAGAAATTTTAATTATTTTGTTAATTTTTAAAACAGATATAAAACACTAAGCTCTAACTTTTGTTAATATTTTATTCAGATATCGATGAATGTGGTGTGAATTCTCATAATTGTCTTTTCGACGGCTACTGTAAAAATACTGATGGATCTTTCAATTGTATATGTAAAAAAGACTACCCAGTAAACGGAACAGACTGCAGAGGTTTGCCGAAAATATTTCATGAATTACTGCATATGAATCTATATTTCTAATTTTTTGGCCTCGAAAGTTGATAAAAGAACATGAAAATTTTTAATTAGAATAATTCGCTCTTATAGGCAGAATATTTGTATCAACTTTCTTTTGCACATATCTCTACGAATGTTATGCATGGGTTCACAACTTCCATTGTAATGCCTGCTTCAGGAAACTGAGTTTTTTTTCGGCTAAATATCAGAACTAGGAGGAACAAATAATGAACACTATAATCCTAAAAAATCCTAACTCTTTCGTTTAATATTTTTCAGATGTCGAGCAATGCATTGAAAACTTGACGAGGGCTATCGTTGAAAATGATGCCAGTAAGAAATTTCACATGTATTTTTTATGTATAGTGACCAACATTTTTTTGATGTAAAATAGAAGTCCAAATAGTGCAAAGAATTTAGTAATATAGTCACATCAAAATAAATTCTGAGCACAAGGATATAATGATTGCAAATCTTGAAAATCTCGGACTGATTTTCAACCTCTGAGCTTGAGAAAAGCTTACCTTCGCTTTTTATTAAAATGTTTTCTTTTTGAAGTACTGTATAGTTCACTAAGTTCAGGCTATCGACGAACAAATTTCGTTAATTGTTTTTTCGAAGTTTTTACCCGTCTTTCGTTTTTGTTTTTTTTAGATTTGGCTGGTTCCGTTATAGTTAGGGTAGTTATTATGAATCGTGAATATCAGCTGGGATTTAATAATCGTTCAAGCTTAGAATACACAAAAACCGCTCTGGAAATGTGTTTGACAGTACGGCAAATTCTATTTTTTTTCATTATTTCCTTTTCTTAAATGATAGATGTAGGTTGAGCAGAATCCAAGAATTATTACTCAGCGTCACCGACGGAGTTGAAAATGCGGCTAGGTTTTGTTTTGTTTTGTTTTTTTATTATTTTTCGTTATCGCAACTGTGTTTTGGCGCGAAATATACTGGTATTCGCATTCATATGTGACCGTATTTATCTACGTCACAGTTTTGTCTTCCAAGAGTTGTGGTGCACAGCTTTGGCTAATTTCCCGATGCACTATTTGATTTCGCTCGCATGATACGGCAATTTCTATGAGAGGAACAATTTTTGATGCTGTTCCATTAAATTTAGATTGAATTGGGGTAAGAATATATTTTTAAAATACATGTAAATTCTAGTCCTATTTTATTAATATCGCTGCTATATCGCCGTTTAACAAGATGTGGTGGTGTATGGGCGCGTTGACATGTCTCAGTTTGCACAGGATTGAATTCGATTTAATATAAGCGCAATACCGAAGTGTAAGACAAAGTGAACGTGCCATGCGGTTTATTTACATTTTTGAACAATTTCTATAGAGCAACATTCAACTTCTACACTTTTTAAAGTACGATGTGCTTCTGAATGTTGCGATCCAACAACATTTTAGATTTTAAGTTCGCAAGGCATCCAAATGAGTATGAATTGTATTGTTTATGTTCAGAAGCTTTTTATTGAGACTGGCACCGTGGCACGTGCACGGCACGCCGGATTTAACGCCGGAACAGGCGTCTTGTTAAGCCGAAGTTTATCGTTATCTGCATACGAAGAAGTCTATTGTTGATATATAACAATGCTATAGCACTGTGTTAGAAAAGAGAAGCGTTAAATATTTGTTCAGTCGCATTTGTGTGTTTTTTCGCATTACCGCTCGTTGGCAAATTGACGTGACGTGATAACATTGGATACCACTATTTATCGCTCGTTATGTCGTAAAATAGCCTGCATAAACTAGAAGTTCCAATAGCAAGTGCTGCCGTGCATTCACAGGCCTGGAGCAAGTAATACACTAGGACATTTGTACCGTGAACACAATTTTCATATAATTTGTACTGTGAAAACAATTTATACTGTAGTGTAATTTGTACCATGAACACAATTTAGACCTACATTTGTACTGAGAACACAATTTTCGCCAAAGAAGCGAATTGCAAGTTGGAATCGAATTCTCAATTGGCTACATAGCTTACAGAAGTTCCTTTATTTGCTGATTAAGGCCTGTTTTAGACGTCGAACTTTTCATGCGCCGAATCGAATGCAAATGAACTTAAACAAAGACTTTAGCTCGTTAACATTAGGTTCGGCACATGAAAAGTTCGACGTCTAAAACAGACCTTACTAACTTTCAGGCGTGTGTGACAGCCTAATGAATATTTTGCTAATAATTAAATCCATGTTCTGAGTGGGGAAATACAATCCTTAGCTTAATCTAATCATTTCGTTTTAAGTAGTTGAGGAAGGCTGACGTAATCCTTTATAGTGTGTAAAGCTAAAAATAAACAAAATAGATACAAATTAAAACACACAAAATGATTATAGTCCAGATTAGAATTAGTTATTTATAATTTGTATTACATTAAGAGATGCATGTACGTATTACATATGGATTATAAGGGCTCTATAATATGGACAACTAACACGGTAGCAATACAAATATAATTATAGTATTTATATACAAGTAGAGAAGCAAATACATTTGCCATCCGTATACAAGTATATATCTGTTTCAATGGCATTGCGGGCACGATGCTGTTCAATTATTATTCTCATAACGATATAAATAATAAACAATCACTGTGATTATTTCTACCTTCTGATCAAGCTCAGATTTTTAAATTCGCATCTGTTGAATGAAAAGTCCCAAAAGTCCTCGCTAACCTCGCAGCAAAAAAATTCCACACTACGACCTCACTTGTCGGACAAACGAGACGATGTCACATATGGCTATTAGACAATAACAGGCTATGACCTCTTTTACATGAACAAGCGTCAGCGTGGTCAGTTTAATTAGTGCATAAAAAGCCTTCAAAATGAATATATTAATTGTATCAGCTGATCTGTAGTGTTTTGATTTAGCAACAGAAAGTTAGTATAGAGAATCTATTATTACTTGTCTTTTGTTACTACAAATAAGTATAAATACTATGCTATACTAACAGCGACAAAATTATTTTTATCAAATTTAGGGCATCAACATATTCAGAAGTGCGAACCTCACTTCGCAAATTGCTTCATTCTTCGTTGCAAATTTAACGTAAGTGTTTTGTTCTCATTAGCAAAAGGAAATATAGAACCGTTTTAGATGACGACAGCAGTTTTTGTTTAAAAAAGAGAGCGTGAAACCCTGTGCATTGCTGATATAGATTACAAGTCATGAATTACCGGTGACCTTATTTACCGCAATTATATTGCAAAGCGTCTCGCTGAAAGATGGCGAAGCGCACTATCTCGCCAAATATAAAGAAATTCGAAATCCGATATCCAGAGACATTTTAAGCTTTGGAATAAAGCTGCTTTAAGTTGCTTTATCTTCAACTGACATTATTTACCTTTAATATTAGCTATCGGCCAGGGACTGCCTTGTATTAACTCTCTAAGGAAACCTTATGCGTTGAAACCATTCTTAGGGGCTGTTTACATGAGCCCGGTTACCTAAGACTCAACGAAGCGTGAGATGATTTTGAGTTATTAAAATGAGCAGATAACATGATCCTCGCAGTCGCATACAACTTAAAGACTTATTTTAACATCTCAAAGTCCCCTCACGCTTCGTTGAATCATGGGTAACCGCGCTCATGTAAACAGTCCCTTAATTTTCAAAATTGAATCCGCAATCTAAAAATCGGAATCCGGAATCCACCAGGTGGGAACCGGGATCTCATAACGAATTTACATTCTTTACATAGGGCGAACTGGCAGTCAGTATTGGTACAGTAATGATGCCTTGTAAATGTTTTTTTCATATTTTGAATTTAGTAATGGCTCTCTAGCTGTCGACATCGTCCTAACATTTAACGATGTAACTGGAATTACCTACGAAGATCTTCAAAGAGAATTAGCCGCAACATTGATCGTAACAAACAGCGGCACATTTCTTCCTGGCACCAACCTACAACTCAGCGCTAACACTGATCCCGCTAGCACTGAATTGGCTGGTCTTTTTATATTTGAAGGTATATCTGGTCTAGCCTCCTCCGTATGCTGGCATCTCTAATGTATTAAAATTATAATATATACCATGCCAAATATAAATTATCATCTGATTCAAGGACCTCGGATTATTACTCGATTATCACCAAAGCGGATTTTGCAAATTACGGCGAGTTATTTTGTCGACGTGATAGATGAAGAAATACGAAGATGATAGATAAAAATACTCTACCTGAAAGCACGAAAGAAGTGAAAAATTTAGGGAGGAAACTATTTCTTTGAACGCTTCAACATTATTTTGCGAAAACATTGTTTTAATTCATATTGTAAAACTGTCGAGATATTTTTTTTCATTTGTAAAACATGTATTTCCTACAACAGACTCGTTTTTTCAAAAAATCACCTTTTTAAATATACCAAAAAAATTATTGACCTCAGGCTCGGTGATTATCGTCAAAAAACCCCTCTACTTCGTCTCGATTTTTATTGAGCGATGTTCACCTCGCCTTCGGCAAATAATTATTAAATAGCTAGCCTATATAATTTCAACATAATTTTATTACATTAGACATGCCCGTGGAAGAGGCTGTATTTTCTCTTCATTCCATCGTGTGGAATTTAATGCACTTAACCCAACATTATGTGAATATATTTAATTAACTACAGGAGGTGAGACGTTAAAATATATAGAATCCTCTTTTTGGTGGTAAATTGCATCCGGGTAAATACACGTATAAGGCAATTCTGAAAGTCAACTATTTTACGACTACATTATTAACATCGTAGTCTTTAAAGTAACTGTCTGGCTATCTCTTTAAAACAGTCTTTCTCTGTGGACCTCTTTGAAACAATCCCTCTCTGTGGCAGAGGTAGTGAACATTTTTTCTCCCAAGATTTTTCCTATAACGCGACGACTATCTCGCTATGTTTTAGATATCGATGAGTGCAAACCTGCACAAATTATTCAAGCCCCTGATTGCGGTGAAAATGCAACATGCGTCAACAGAAATCTTACTTACGATTGTATCTGTAATGAAGGCTTCGTCAAGAATGGCAGTGATTGTATTGGTGAGTAGATAAAATCACGAGATTAGCAAAATATATAAGTTTTTATGCTCGTCTTGATTTCTTTGTCTTTTATCTTGGCGTTCCATCCATGTATACAGTAAGCGAGTAACTTGACGCAACTCTGATCCTTAGTAACTAGAAGCGGGTGTCCGAGTCACTCGCAAGTAACGAGTAGCGATTTTACCAATTTATACGATTGCATATTTGCTCGCACTTGCATATTTGTGTTTACAATTTGGAGTATTCCAACTCTTAGCCTTCGTAATTTTCACAACCTGTACCATAATTCGTTGTAATCGAAATTTTGCAATCCGTCTATAAGCTTTTTAGTTAGACGATTGATTGTTTTTTCGTTTAATGCCTTAAACCAGAAATACGTATGGTATAATGGTTACTGTTGTTATGATGTCTAAACTCTAATTACATAAATCAGTAAAATCACAAACCCAAAATCTAAGTTATGGTTACTTAGAAGATAAGATCTTATTATTGAATTATTCACATCACGCTAGACCACTTCACATTACGCTAGACCATTCCACATTACGCTATACCATTTCACATTACGCTATACCATTTCACATTACGCTAGACCATTCCACATTACGCTGAACCATTTCACATACGTTAAACTATTTCATATTACGCTAAACCATTTCACATTACGCTAGACCATTTCACATTACGCTAAACCATTTCACATTACGCTAAACCATTTCACATACGCTAGACCATTTCACATTACGCTAGACCATTTCACATTACGCTAAACCATTTCACATTACGCTAGACCATTTCACATTACGCTAAACCATTTCACATTACGCTAAACCATTTCACATTACGCTAAACCATTTCACATTACGCTAGACCATTTCACATTACGCTAAACCATTTCACATTACGCTAAACCATTTCACATACGCTAGACCATTTCACATTACGCTAAACCATTTCACACTACGCTATATAGACCATTTCACATTACGCTAGATTATTTCACATTACGCTAGACCATTTCACATTACGCTAGACCATTTCCCATTACGCTAGACCATTCCACATTACGCTAGACCATTTCACATTACGCTAGACCTTTTCACATTACGCTATACCATTCCACATTACGCTAAACCATTTCACATTACGCTAGACCATTTCACATTACGCTAGCTATTTCACATTACGCTAGACCATTTCACATTACGCTAGGCCAATTCACATTACGCTAGCCATTTCACATTACGCTAGACCATTTCACATTACGCTAGACCATTTCACATTAGGCTAGACCATTTCACATTACGCTAGCTATTTCACATTACGCTAAATCATTTCACATTACGCTAGACCATTTCACATTACGCTAGACCATTCCACATTACGCTAGACCAGTTCACATTACGCTAGACCATTTCACATTACGCTAGACCATTCCACATTACGCTAAACCATTTCACATTACGCTAGACCATTTCACATTACGCTAGCCATTTCACATTACGCTAAATCATTTCACATTACGCTAGACCTTTTCACATTACGCTAGACCATTCCACATTACGCTAGACCATTTCACATTACGCTAGACCATTTCACTTTACGCTAGACCATTCCACATTACGCTAGACCATTTCACATTACGCTAGACCTTTTCACATTACGCTAGACCATTCCACATTACGCTAGACCATTTCACATTACGTTAAATCATTTCACATTACGCTAGACCATTTCACATTACGCTAGACCATTTCACATTACGCTAAACCATTTCACCATACGCTAGACCATTTCACATTACGCTAAACTATTTCACATTACGCTAAACCATTTCACATTACGCTAGACAATTTCACATTACGCTAGACCATTTCACATTACGCTAGACCATTTCACATTACGCTAGACCATTTCACATTACGCTAAACAATTTCACATTACCCTAGACCATTTTACACGTGCTAGGCCATTTCACATTACGCTAACCATTTCACATTACCCTAGACAATTTCACATTATCTAGACCATTTTACATTACGCTAGACCATTTCACATTACGCTAACCATTTCACATCACGCTAGCCGTTTCACAATACCCTAGACAATTTGACATTACCCAGACCATTTCACACGTGCTGGGCCATTTCACAGTGCGCTAGCCATTTTACATTACTCTATACCATTTTACATTTCAGAGTGTTTTTACTAATTTAGAATAGGCTTGACAGTTTTACATTTCAAGCAATTTTTGTGTTGATGGCCGATATTTTTTTTTACTAGTTAGTTACCATTATAATCAGGTTTTAAGCAGTTTATAGGTTTTTAAATTCAAAATTGGTTGAATCAACAATTTTAACAAATGGTTTCAATATTTTTTTTTCGGTTATTCATTTTTTACAATGTAATTCGAGCCGATATATTTTTTAATAATACAAGCCATAGAACAATAATACTGTTATAGCATTATAATAATATGCAATTTTTTCTTAATCATCTGCTCCGGGTCAATTTTTATTGGGATTCCACAGATCCACATTGCAGAATATTTTTTAAAAAAATTCTATTCGATCTTTCAGATATCGACGAATGTAAAATAATTGCCATCACAATGGCTAGAGTAACAATACTGATGTTTCTTTTAATTGTTCATGCAAAAAAATATTGCATTATTTGATCTACCTAAAATCATTTGGAGATATCTTATTCATTTTAATGGCAATCAAATTTGCCTTTTCAGCGTTAATTTTTGCCATTTCGTTTCAGGAAACAACTCAAACATGGCCTCTTTGTTAAGGGTTGTGATTTGGCATTTTACGCGTTGACTTTCCATCATTTTCTCACATAATTCCTAACATTTATTTTGTCTTTCTTTTAGTTGCTCCAATCTTTGGTAAGTTTTTTGATTTACCATTCTTTAATTAACCTCGTGAATGCACATAATCCTGATCATTACTTTTGCCATCATAATTATGACGCAATTATAATGCGTTTTGGAAATCACCAAGAGAAAGTAGATATTACATTAATTAGATATATTGAAGATATTACGAACCAAAATTCCCAACAAAATAACCTTTCGGCAAGAAAATTTATTCTCAATCATATTATCAGTTATTTTAATGCAAAAGAGACGCATCGTATAATCGTATAAAGAACTGCTTTAAATAGTCTCAAGTTTGTTTCGAAACACAATTTATGAAGCTTCATGCATATTTATGGCTACAACACATTTATAACTACATTTACATGAAACATTCTACAAACCATGATATTATCGATGAAAAAGGGTGCCCAATGCAGTGAAAATTTGCCTGCGCTGAATCTGCTATATCGCTTAGCATGTATTTTTAAAATCTGCGTTCTTGCTTCTATTATGGCATTGCGCAATTTTAGTTATTTGTTACTATCGATAAAACGTCTGGTAGTGCAATGTTTATTTAATTACTGTTGTTAAATGATTATGAGCCTCAAAGGTTTTTATTTTTTCCAACGATGAAATGACGTTTCACACAAGAGAAACTTGCTAAACCTGTGGCCAAACTATGGAGTCCCTAGCTCTTAAACCACTCAACGGGACGTGATCTTTTCGAACTTTTCAGTTTCCAGGAGCGATTATAGATAAATTTTGTTGTTTTAAATTAATTTTGAGAATTATTAATTCGTGGGGGATCCAGTCTAACAATAGTTATCAAAATGATTTTATGCAACATATGCGCCGTATTAATTCCTCTATATATCATCCATATCTGTAAAACTCCAAAAGGACGCGTCAAATTAGAACAAGAATAAAAGAGGATTAAACAATGATGTAGAAAACCTATTCTATACATCAACTTAGCAACTTAAGCTTTTTTTGTCGTAAACTGCGCTCCCATGCAATATTTGTGATCTAGATATTTTCAAATCTCATTTTAGCCAGTTTTTAAACTAATTCTTATAGGAGTCGACAAAAGTGTAGTTGAGGACGTAAAACATGTCCTAAGAGTGGTGTTGGGATGGCTTGGGCTATGTTTTGCGGTTGCGTTGGTAATTGTAATAATTACTGGTTTTAGGTAAGTTCTTATTGAACGATAAAGTAGGCAGCAAGGTGTTTGCTTAGAAAACATATTGTATATAGCAATGTGACGAAGAAAAATAAAAAAATAAAATAAAAAGAGAGTAAAAAAGAAAAAGAGGAAGAAAAATAAAATAAAAAGAGGAAGAAAAAACCCGTTCTTTTGTTGCTGTTCGATTGGGTTTAAATTTAATAGGGGTAAGAATATATTTAAGGGAAGACTACCAAAATTATAAAGTTTCTTTGGGGGAAGATGTTATTACAATCATGGTAAAATGCTGTTTTGATACAATCATGATAAAGGTGTTTTCGTGATATCTTTCTATGTCTTTGTGTTTTTTTTACGTTTGAAAAAAGCTTGCTCATTCATGATGGTTTCGTTACCATGGTAACTTGGTTGATTTTTGCTATTTTTCGGCCGCCCCATAACACGAAATTGCATGGAGCTCCTTCGACACCTTATAGTGCATATTACATGACGTTTCTCCTGTTCCTGTACAGTAACACTTGCACTTGGGCTCACAAAACAATCGAGTCCTGGTTTAAGGTTTAACAATTCTTTTTGTATGTTAATCTTAGGCTCTTGGAAAAAAATAGGCAATATGATTTGAAACCACGAGTGATCACTGCTCCAGCACACCGTCCCACATTTAATAATCTTTATTATGGCAATGAAAACTATCCTTTGTGATGTAAAAGAGGAACAGACAATTTTTCTACACGTACCGTACATCATTTGTAGCTCTGGGTATCAGGGCCTAGACTAGATTCAATAGCTATGTGTTACATATTTATATTCTCACTTTGCCGGAATTCTTTTGGACGTCGTATATTATCGAGGTAGTTTCGACCCTACTTGGAATCAGCACATTTTTAATTTACCATAATTCTTATCAATGAAGCCATCATGCAAAGGTTATTATATGTAATCGTGCAAAATTATTTCAACCAATAGACCCTAGTTCTGCACATTACTTCACATTAGGCATCTGGAGGGCAAATTAACGTGGCATAAATTTTACAAAAACGTAAATTTTGAGCAAAATACAGAAATATTATTTTACTAGTGTGGGAAAGTTTGTTTCGTTAACTGGTCTTGTCGCTATATAAACCTACATGCACCGCTCGCGTAACTATTAATTCTAATTGAAGCAAGGAAACATCTGGAGGACAGCTTTTAACGATTATGACGTCCGTGGAATAGGTCTATAGTAAATATCTGTGTATATACATGTATGTACAGGGTGTGTCAGAAAAACTGTAAGATTGAAATGTCCAGCAAACTATTACTTCATTAAAATATCCCAAAAGTTTATATAAGTATTTTGGCATCATTTTGCTTGTCTAACAGTAAAAAAAAGTCGAAAAATGAACCTCGCACAGCGGAAGAGTGGTTGTAGAAGCCTCATTTTGTAACCGCTTGCGGGCCTTATACACATGCGCTTGTATAATCTATAGCATACACCTTTGATATTAGACATTGCAGAGTGATTTGAAAAATCTGATGCCAATCCATGTTCAAATTTGCCGAGGACTTATAAGCAGTGTACTAGACTGGCAATTTTTATTAACAGATTTGATCAGATGCACACCTGATTTTAGTTACCATTAAGCGGCCAAAATGATTAAACAAGTCATATTTTGAACTGAAGTCGGTGAAACTGCATTGCTCTTGCTCTTGCTAGGCAGATGTAAATAACGATAAACGCGAATTGCAGATTTGTTAAAACACTCTAAACTGAGTTACAACAGCATCGGTCTGGCCGTTTTTACCGTATAAAGGAAAGTGCCCTAAGTGGCTAACTAGATTTGAGCAGTTTTGGTTAAAGCATTTGCATCTATGGTTGTTCACATGTGCCCAATATTTAACGAAGCGGAAGATGATTTTGAGATATTTAAAGGAAACCAGCATTCAAGCATTTAGCTGTCAATGGTAACCTATATGGCTATGGAATAAATTGGCGAAGAATGGAAAAATGCGGCTGAAGCCCGTGATCAATAGAAAATATATAATTCCATTACAAGTAATTCCCATCGCGAAATTTCATCAGGAAACTTGAATAAACCGGAATTACAAAAACAGCGTGACATGCACGTATGCATTAGTCGCCGAAGGCTATACAGGTAATTAAAGCTTAAAGGCGAACAGTATCTATGTATTAAGGTTGCAAACATTTAGTTTCTTTATTGAATAAAACGATAGACTGACTTTCTATTTGAACTTATCCGCCGTTTAAGCTAAACGGGCTTGATATAACTGGATGGATCGGGCTAGCCCGGCAAACCGGCCCGCTTCGCTGGGCTAGCCCGTTTCCTATATTATCGCAAGCAATTTTTGACGTTTCGAGTACTGGCATGCGAGCTTTCAGCCCGGATATGTCAACGGGGCTTGTCTGTCTTGCCGGGCTGAAAGTTCGTATGTAATCGTTTCAAACGGGCAAACTGGGCTGGGAATTCGTCAATACATGCACAGTGTGTGTACACACACACGCACAAGCAACAATGGCTTCTCCATTTGCTAATTTTCTTCGTTTGCTAAATTTCAGTCCGCCTACACTGAATTTATCGGCACGGCACGGCTAAAATTGGTACCCGTATACCCAATTTTTTCAGTCTTGTAAGCCCCGTTTACACTAAAGTCAATTTATCGGCACGGCACGGCTAAAATTGGTATCCGTACCCAATTTTATTAGTGTTCAGGCTACCAAAACAAAGGCCGAGCATAGATGAAATGGTTACGGGTACCCATTTTAGCCGTACCGTGCCATTAAATTGAGTGTAGTGTAAACGGGGCTCAAGCCACCTAAACAAAGGCCGAGAACAGATGAAATGGGGACGGGTACCCATTTTATCCGTGCCGTGCCAAAACTGCCAATAAATCGAGTGTAGTGTAAACGAGGCTTTAGTATAACCGTTTGCTAAATTTCAGCCCGCCAGAGCGGGCTAGCCCGGTACATGCAATCGCCCCCTAAATTAGGGCGGCTTCAGTTTGTCGAACTTTTCATGTGCCAAATCGAATGAAAACAAACATATAAACTTATAAATAAAGACTTTAGCATTTGGTTCGGCACGTGAAAAGTTTGACGTCTGAAGCGGGCCTTAATGTGCATTTTAGCCATGCCGTGTCAATAGATCGAGTGTTGTGTAAACGGGGCTAATGTCTCTTGATTAAAACTACACAAACCAATACATTGTTTATGCATGTATGCAACTTAACATACTGCTTATTAGCATGTATACATGCATGTAATAATATAATTTTTTCAATAGAAATTAAATAGTACAAAAATTTATTCAAATGCCGCTATGCATAATCTTTTTAGGGGCTGTTTACATGAGCCGGGTTACCCGAGATTCAACGAAGCGTGAGAGGACAGTGAGGTATTGAAATAAGTCTTAATGACACCAAACAATCACATGCTATTGTTGTGGTGATTATTCGACTGCCAGGTTGATGTTATCTGCTCATTTCAATACCTCAAAATCATCTCACGCTTCGTTGAATCTCGGGTAACCGGGATCATGTAAACAGCCCCTAAATCTAGGTTCATCGTTCATAGCTATAAAGTATAGTTTGATAATGCTGCAGTATACAGGGTGTCTCAAAAAAAAACGCAACACTTAAATATGCAAGAACATTAATACAGCTCTAAAGCGCAATGGATAAGCACCTCTGGGAATTGAAATGGCTCTTAATTTCTCATTTAAAATGCTAAAAGTCATTTTAGCTGAACTGTGGTACAAACCCGAACAATATTTATATTCTTGCATATTAAAGTGTTGCGGTTTTTTTTGAGACACCCTGTAGTGTATACTATAGATAACCATTGAAACTTAGTACATACGTCGCGTTTTAGTTGTGCCGAATGTAATTTAAACAATAGATAATGAGATGGTTAAACTTCATTTCGTCTTAGAGGCTGTTTACATGAGCCCGGTTACCCGAGATTCAACGAAGCGTGCCGAGGGAACTTTGAGGTATTGAAATATATCTTTATGACTGGCACCAAACAAGCACATGCTTTAATTGTTGTGGTGATTATATTTATGCGACTGCCAGGATCATGCTATCTGCTCATTTCAATACCTCAAAATCATCTCATGGTTCGTTGAATCTCGGGTAACCTAGCTGGCTCATATAAACAGCCTCTTAGATAACATTGTGTGCACGATAAAGCCCGCGGTGCATAAAAAAGACAAGTCCATTGAGAGCCAAGTGGGATTAAGGCATTTCAATAGTGATTATTCAAGCAGGAATAATTTTTCTAAAGATGTTTTTATGCGTAAATACCTCATGCGGTTTATCTGCAAATCTCTGTATGGTTTCTTCAGCAGTAAATGCCGAATTGCATGTCATGCAATAATACACCGTAATACTGGGTTACGACACCGCGAATCTACGTTATCAGAGGATCATATGCAATCAGTGAAAATCACTCCTTTTTATACAGTGAGGTTCGTACATTATGTTGTGCCTGATTAAGATTTTTTGCAGGTCTGTTATGATATAACGATACTAGCAGTATATCCCTCTTTACACTATGCTGGATCCCGGCGTACTAACTAGCTAGCTGTAGTCACGAAATCGGTTTACGTTGTTTTACAGTATTTCTGTCCGCAGGAATTTCTCATTTGGCAATCATGTTATCATACTTTTGGGGATAAAACTCGCTCTGACATGGCTAGTTTTAATGTGACCATGCGAATCCGATATAGTGTAAACAAACGGTTTTAGCAATTAACCTTAGGCGTTTGACTCACAACAAATATGAAGCGACAAAATATGGCTCTGTTAATAACGTTTCAAGAGTCAATAAATAGCTCAGTATACGCAAGCAATAAGATTTTTAATAACGTATTATATACTATAATGGCGTAATATTTAAGGCGATAAACACTCTTTGTTTGGTGAGCATTCGTAATCATATATAGCTAATATTAGTTTCCTAATTTGCCTTTTAACTCGATTTGTTTTGCTAATCGAAAAAACAAGATATATAAAGTATTTTTATATCACAGAAGTATGACAAGTCTTACTGGCATTGAAATGCTATTTGCAGTTTCGCCGTATACAAATATCTTGTGATAGCTTCGTCTCTTTAGCGGTATTGCATGCAAATTATACAGAGTGTGTAAGGAAAAAAGGAACTCCAAATTCAACACGCTAATGCACGTGAACTATGGTTACCACACTCAAACTATAAACGATTTTTTAACGCGTTCGAAAAATCAGACCTACGAGGCTTTGCTGACCCGAGACTGTCGAAGACGAAGCCGCACACTGTCTTTCAAAGGTGTCCGTAAAAAGTGATTTGTTATTATATCTAGTGTCCAATTCAAATGTAAATAAATCGGAGGCCAAAGAAGAGCCAAATCCTAGGCATTATCTCCATGTAAAGATTAAAATATAAAACAATATAGGGCCTATAACTTCAAAAATGGTTGAAAAATTCTTTATTGGCCTGTGATTTCCATGGTGAAGCATAGCAACCGGCATGGACCACGCGTGGACCTCTTGTCCAAGAGGAAAGCAGAATTTTGCTAGGCATGTAACAATGAAAATTAACTCCCTTACCGGGCTTTGGGACTTATCTGTTGATGAATTTCGCTTCTGAACGTTGTAAAACCCGTGCAAGCTGTGACATTTTTTGTGATTAATTACTTTTTCTTTTGTAATGCATCGTTTTAATTACGCTTAGAGGTGCGAATATGCGATTCGATCAACAACATTTTTTTAGCAGCTTCGTATTTTCTCATTTTTATACTTTAGCGTGTCATTCGCGGGATAATTGAAAGATTGATCTTTCTGAATGTGAAAGAATTTTGCTCATAGACTGGGTATAGTTCATGAATAGAAGCACGTTGAAATTGGATTACCTTTTATCAGACTCTGTACATCAAACTCTATTGTTAGGGAATCCTTTTGGGTTAAAATATCCTTTAATATCCATACTTTATCATGCAAGGTAAATATTTTATTATAGTCATCAATTCAAGGTTGGTTTTGTACAATCATGATATTGTACTACCTGCATGCATGGTTATAATAGCAATAAAATATAGGCGACAATAATATATACCAGCTAGCATATCGCTATCAACATTCCGCGTTTGATCTGTATTTTAAACGGGAAAAATAAGACTCCATCAACCATGTAGCATCAAATGTGGTATAACAACTGAATAGACAAAACCTGAATAGACAAAACACTTCTCGACGTTTCGACTTGAGGGCCTTCGTCAGGGGATTTAGTATGACGAAGGCCACAGGTTGTCTATTTAGGTAGTTGTTATACCACATTTGATGTTAAGTTGTTTGAAGACGCTGCCACGCTGCTCCTTGGTCATATTGGAACTTATCTCCATCAACCATGTTTAAATTACTGTAGTCAATACGTGTTAGTCGATGCGAAGACCGTTGTTAACTCTTGAAAGCAAGCGTGATAATTTCGCTGCGGTCAGTTTGTTTAGTCTCGACGATAAACGTCGACGTATACAACCGACGATCCTCTTTATAATAATTGTTGTACCAAAGCTGAAATCTTAAATCTTAATGCTTTTTAAGCATTTTTTGCACGGTTAAAAGAATCACTATGCGGTTGGCAGCTCTTTCCGACTTCCATACAACTTGGCCCTCAATCGATCACTTTCATTTAAAATAAACTATACTATTTAAAGTTGATCAAAATCTCGTCTAAACATTCTCACAAGTATTCTGCTTTTTTCAAATATTGCGCCTTTTTTTCTCTTTTTCGTATTCAGTTCTATTATTCTTTGATTTATCCCATTTGACGTATACTATTGTACAATATGGGGTGATGCAATGAACGAGCTAATTCATGACCTATTGCATGCCTCTTAAAGACGAGCAAGTTTTCTATGACAAATTTTTATATGACAAGTTTTAATTGGCAATTGCACCTGTGTATGTACGACAAAATTTCGCCCGCATTGCAAAATACTATAGTCCGCTGGCCTACCGCATACAAGTGCTCACAATGTGTAACAAGTTTTCTTCGTTGACTCATACAGACGAAAAATTTCGTACTTTGACATTTTTTTCTATGACATGTACAATTGTTCAAATCAAGTATACTTGAAATTGAGACCCTTTAAACCCCTAGACTTTACGTGCATCGAGTAAAGTGCCAAAAATCACAATTGATTTACACTTATTTAACCTTATTTTTATATTTTCAAACGGTCACTATATCCGGTGGATAGCGCAACCTAACTAACATTCGTATATGAACGCGCCCTTGGTGTATGATTATTACACTGACGTTGAGCGACTAGGCATTTAGAAACTCATGCTTATGCTTTCGATCACAAAACGATCACGCTGAACTCGCAACACATAGTGCAAATGGAGTGAAACGCAACTGGAGCATATTTGACAATTTCAAATATTTGCTGGGCTTCCTACGGTTCATTCCTTGCATGCAAATACTGCACATTCAATGATTATTCCTGCACTTTTGCTCGACAAATAAAAGTTTAAATTATAACCAACTTCCCTTAGATGCAGTTGTGGCAGTCGATATATTTGCATCTCTTTGTGTGTGTTCCGGAAATTGTGTCATCAACAGGACAAGGTAAGAATTAAACAATACTTATAATTTACAATTCAAAATTCCAAAGTTCCAAGTATAGGTTATCTCTTGATGGATAAAAATTATATATATAATAAGATTTTATAACTGAGCATATCATTGTGATAACCTGTTTATGATATACTTGTGCCTTTATACGATTCTGGCTTCAAATTTGACACATATATTCAGTGGAAATGGGTCATTTTTATTTCACGAAAATCGTGAATTTCAATACAAAAAGTCAGTATTGTGGCTGTTTTTCTCTTATAAGTTTTCCTCTTTAAATTATTTTACGTTTGGTTATTCTGCTATTAAAGTTCTTAATTTAGGTTTTCATTACTCAGTTCAACCAGAAGCTTGCAGTAAACATCAATAATTTTTGGGTTACCAACACAATCGCGGCGGCCATCTTGAATTTCTACAGCGGGACAGAAAATGATATAAGTGACATATCTCACTGATATAAATATCATGCATATACCATGCAAAAAAACGGTACTTGGTGTGCTTTACTACATGAAACATAAAAATTTTCCTGAATGGATAGTGTCTGATAAGTTTTTTTGAAGCATTTATACGACTTTTTTGTGTGGTTCTAACAGATATATAACTAAACATTATATAAATATAGCTAATTTTTTAATTGATGTATGCATATCGGCAGTATATTCTTTCCTTCCAAACTTTAATGCAGAGCTAACTACAATTGGATTTCAAAGTTCCACATACACTGTTGGTGAGGCAGATGGCTCCGTGAATGTTTGTGTTGGTGTTAGCAATTTTCAGGGTCCCTTCTCAGGAACGTGAGTAAATTTCGTTGTTCTTGTTCTTTATATTTATAAGCACATCCAGGTAGCGGACGGAATATTTTGTAGCTGAGACATGTCACAACCAGCGTTGCATGGTGAATAAATTTTCCACTTTTTACATTCCTAATCTCAAACTGGATAGCCTTTATTTTCAACACGTCCAATATTTAGATTGGCAAATATCAGTAACTGGTTAATACGAACATTCATAAATTTGTGCAACCAAGATATTCAGCGAATTTCTTTTTTTATCCATTTATTAATGTGTTTCTTGTCGTATTTTAAGATTAACATTCAGAAATGGCACTGCAACAAGCGGAGAAGATTACTCAGATGATGAGAAACCTGTTGGAATACAAAGTTTTATTCAAACAACTGATTGCGTTGATATTTTGATAATTGATGATAACAGTTATGAAGGCAACGAAACTTTTACAGTTGTTTTGATGTTAAATAACAATCCCAACGTTCAAATTAATGTTGGCGAAGCGACAGTGATTCACAGATGATGACGGTAATGATTTGAGATGTATTTTCTACATAATTTATTATAGTTGCTGACATTTTTGTAGTGTGGAACGCAAGTCCAGATAACACAGCATTTCTTTTTTTGCTCACTTTTGATCCATGAAATTTAAGCCTGGTTCTCATATATCGCCATTCGTTGGCACTGTTTTTGTCGGTTGTTATTTATGCGTAAAATGCTTTGTCTATTTTAAATTGTTTATTATATATTTTGATATAGGTAATTGGAATCATACTGTAGTTCTTATATAGTTATAGGTTAATTTGTAACAATTGTCTGAATTAAACGGACTAGAGAAAAAGGTTAGGACGTCAGGTTTTTGTGGGCAAAAGGGGAACATCATGAATAATTAGTTGAAAAGTTAATTGTGAATTCATGGGCGTTTACTCTCCTTCTCACGGGAATACCATATTGTTCAGTGACATTGATCAAATAATGCAATGATGGCGTAATATTGTCCCAGTCATTTCGGTGAAGCAACATCGAGCGTTAATATAAATATGACAAAAAAAGACCGTTTGCCGAAAGCGGTCGAATTGAGCCGTGGTCGAGCTGCGGTCGAACATCGGGCCTAGTTTATTTGCTTCATATTCGGAAATTGACTTTGGTCAGAAATTACTATCAGAAATTTTTGTTGATTTCAGTTGAACCGCGTTCACACTTTTTGTTCGATCAACTTGGTACTTGCTGAAAAAAACCTAATTTCCTCTAACACTGCATGGGATAAATGCCCCCAATATATATAATTACTACTTACACACTTTCGTCAATTATTTCAGATGACAAATGTAGTACAGGGTCTCATAATTGCCATGACAACGCCTACTGTAATAATACTGATGGTTCTTTCAATTGTTCATGCAAAAATGGCTACTCAGGAAATGGAACACACTGCCAAGGTAGAATTTTCATTTTTCCATTGCATGATTCTAATTTTTATAGTTCTAATTTCTGAATTAGTGATCAATTTCATACGCAGAACAACTTCTAAAAGCTTTTTCATACGAATGTAATACGTGGTCTCACAACTTTCATTATATAATGCCCACCGTTATCCCAATCGAACTTGCGAAATATTTTGAACTCTTTCGTTGATGAATTATTTCAGATATCGACGAATGCCAAACAGCAACTCACAACTGCCATCAAGATGCTTATTGCAACAATACTGATGGTTCTTTCAATTGCACATGCAAGAATGGCTACTCCGAAAATGGAACACATTGCAAAGGTTAGCTGTTAATATTCAATTGTACAGTTCAAATTTCTCTGGAAGCAGAATATTTACATAAATTTTCTCATATATTTATCAGTAATAATGTAACACATAGCCAAAAGAAATTTGAGGTTGAAACCTTAAAAGAAATTTTTTCAAAGAGTTTTTATTTAGTGTCAGGTATGCAATAATAATGCAAAATTAATACTGTCTTACAACTGCCATTATAATGAGGACTGTAAGCAAACCAATTTTCCTCAAAAAGCACTAGTATAGCAAGGAGGAATTTCGTTTTCCGTTCTCCCTCGACCGGCTATGATGAATATGCTAATTTTGTATTATATTTTGAGGAGAATATTATTATATTTTGACGAAGATATAAAGCGAAGCTTGTAAATAAACCGTTATTTAAAACTCTGTATATTTGTAATTGTAGGATAAGCGAGAAAGTAGCGTCTGTATCGACGACAAATAGCCTCGCCATCTCAGGTCCTCATGCATTCAACAAATAAATTCTTGAAGCATTCCTTTCAGCATGATATTGCTTTTTTCTAGCAGCCTTATCTTCGTCACTCGCAATTTGAGCCTCTTCACCTTGCGACATAAAATAAAATAATTGTGCTCCCGAACTGTCCGTTTGTAATACAACGCGCTAATATCGCATATCATTAACATTTCAAAAGTTGCTCCCCCACTGATGGAATGTGTTGTTGCGCAGAATATAGGCGCAGAACGGACTTTACATCATCTTTCAAATAATTTTAAATAAATACGTGCGATAGTAATTTTAGACGCCTAGATTTTTAAGTACTTTTATAGATTTTTTGAAATACTTTTAGGAAACATTTAACTGTTCACGTTTCTACTCTACATGCTTAGGCTTGTTTTCCATTTGGTGTAACAATTTTAACATTCATTTTAGAAACCCTCAGGGTTTGCGTTTGCTCTTACGCAAATATTACATTTTGGAAATATGTTTCGCCGAATCCCCTCTGACGCGAAATCTAAAAAAATTATCGATAAATGGATAAAGCAAATATTTATCACATATGCAAATATCACAATATTTGTGCCCGACTTTTGATGAAATATTTCCCAACTTTTTCAGCTGCCCCCTCGCCTCCTACTACAATTGGATTTGAAAGTTCCACCTACAATGTTGGTGAAGCAGATGGTACATTGGAAGTTTGTCTTCATGTTAGCAATTATAAGAATCCGTTTTCAGGAACGTGAGTAAAATTAGTTATTCTTAATTGTTTTTTATATCTATAAGCACATGTGGGTAGCGGGAGGAATACTTTGTAGGAGGAACTTGTCACAACCAGTATTGGTTACAGATTAGCTCCACTTCATCATTTTTTCTCTCTCCTAATTTCAAACTGAACTTCTTTTCTTTCAGCATGCACATCTTTAGACAAAAATATAATAAAAACTAGACGTAAAAAATTCAGTTAATACGACCATTCATAAATTTGTGCAATCCAGACAGGTTCAGAGAACTTCGCTTTTAACCGTTTAATGTGTTTCTTATCATATTTCCAGATTAACATTCAAAAATGGCACCGCAACAAGTGGACAAGATTACTTAGCGGAGGAGATAAATATTTCAATACCAGATGTCGCTGTATCAATAACGTGCGTTGAAATTGAGATAATACAGGATAACAATTATGAAGGCGATGAAACTTTTACAGTTGTTTTCATGTTAAGTAACAATCCGAATGTTCAAATAACTGTTGGCGAAGCGACAGTGACTATCACAGATGATGAAGGTAATAAATTTCAGATGTATTTTAATATAGTCACTGACATTTTGTTGTGCTCATATTTACTTGATAACTTTTGATTCACAAAAATATGCATAACGGGTAGAGTAAAAAATTTAGTATAAAACTATTGAAACATTTTTATGACTTTTTTGTACGTGGTTCTAACAGATAGTATAACAGATAAGCGTTATGTACATTTAGCTCATTTTTGAATTGATGTATGCATGCATGTCGGCAATATATTCTTTCATTCCAAACTTTGATGCAGAGCCAACTACAATTAGATTTCAAAGTTCCACATACACTGTTTGTGAGGCAGATGGTTGAAATTTAAGCCTGGTTCTCATACATCACCATTCGTCGGCACTGTTTTTGTCGCTTGTTATGGATGCGTAAAATGCTTTGTCTATTCTAAAATGTTTATCTTATATTTTGATAGATGTAATTGGAACCGTATTGTAGTTCTTATATAGTTATAAGTTAATTTGAAACAATTGTCTGAATTAAACCAACTAGAGAAAAAGGTTAGGACGTTAGGTTTTTGTGGGCAAAAGGGGAACATCATATCATGAGTAATTAGTTGAAAAGTTAATTGTGAATTCGCACGGGAATACCATATTGTTCAGTGACATTCATCAAATAATGCAATGACAGCGTAATATTTTTCCCAGTCAAGCGAGATCGAGCGTTTATATAGTTATGACAAAAAAACCCGCTCGCTCAAAGCGGTCGCATTGAGCCGTGGTCGAGGTTGAGCCGCTTTGTATTCCGAAAATCGATTTTCGTCAGAAATAACCATCAGGCAGAATTTTTTGTTGATTTCAGTTGAACCGTGCTCACATTGTTTGTTTGATCAAATTGGTACTCGTTGAAAGGAACCTAATTTCTTCTAACACTGAATGTGATGGTATTCAATACGAATTGAAGACTTTCACCAATCTTAGTCATCTTATGCACAATTAATGCTCGAAATGCTTCAACCGTAATAGGCTATCATACCTATCAAAGGTATGATTCTATAGCAAGTTTGCATGATAAGTGAGTTGCAGAGTTATAGACCTGTTTAATTCATATCACTGATTCCCTTTGGGTTGTTTTGTTAAGTCGATATAGTAATATACGTCACCACATAATATATAACCACATATAAACTAAGGCGAAAGACAGACTGAACAGACTTCAAGATATTTCATATTTGAATTGTATATTTTTATTATACTCTACGTTTTTCTGCACTCTAAACATCAAAGGAAAATTAATCTTTATAATTTCACCATTATGGGAAAAATATGTAAACTCTTTCATGCATCTACTGGTAGGAGTGAAATACATGATCATGATCTCAACCTTCTATTATATATAATTACTACTTACACACTTTTGTCAATTATTTCAGATGACAAATGTAGTACAGGGTCTCATAATTGCCATGACAACGCCTACTGTAATAATACTGATGGTTCTTTCAATTGTTCATGCAAAAATGGCTACTCAGGAAATGGAACACACTGCCAAGGTAGAATTTTCATTTTTCCATTGCATGATTCTAATTTTTATAGTTCTAATTTCTGAATTAGTGATCAATTTCATACGCAGAACAACTTCTAAAAGCTTTTTCATACGAATGTAATACGTGGTCTCACAACTTTCATTATATAATGCCCACCGTTATCCCAATCGAACTTGCGAAATATTTTGAACTCTTTCGTTGATGAATTATTTCAGATATCGACGAATGCCAAACAGCAACTCACAACTGCCATCAAGATGCTTATTGCAACAATACTGATGGTTCTTTCAATTGCACATGCAAGAATGGCTACTCTGGAAATGGAACACACTGCCAAGGTTAGCTGTTAATATTCAATATTTCATTCAAATTTCTCTGGAAGCAAAATATTTCCATAAATTTTCTCGTAATAAAGTAATACATGGCCTAACCAAATTTGAGTTTTAAACTTTGAAAGAATTTTTTTCAAAGAATTCTTATTTAGTGTCAGGTGTATAATAGTAGCTAATGCAAATACTGCCTTACAACTGCCATTATAATGAAGACTGAAAGCAAACCAATTTTTCTGAAAAGGCACTAGTATAGAAAGGAGGAGGAATTTCGTATTGAACTAATCGCCATATTTGTTTACATTTTTTAGGCAAAGCCAATCAGATTGCATATATATTGTACTTTTAATCAAAATTTATACATTCTGATTGGGTTACTAAAAATGTAAACAAACCTGCTGATTGGTCTAAAACGTAATTCCCCCTTGTTTACTATATAGTATGGGTGAAAATCTGCGTGAATTTCGACAACAATACGCAAGTGAATAATAACAGTTTTTACACTTCTTTGTTTATTATAAATGACGTAATTGCATGAAAAGACTGTCAACGTTGGCCGTATACATTGTTTAGTCTTTATATTGCATATTATTCTCATTTTACTAAAATAATCCGGAAACGCAGCACCACTGACATGGTTTCGAGTATTTTATACTAATTTTACACCGGGTTTTAACATCATCCAGTTCAATATTTCAATAGCGCTGTTCCGATCGCTATCACAGAACGAAGATGTTATAGAAATGAAATAATAATACATATTATCTTTTTTCTTGCGGTCCGAATTCATATTTTAGCGTTTCCTGCAATCTGATTGGCTAAGTGAGCAGTCCGTTTGAGACCATAAATTATTGTAAAGCAAAAATATCGTGGCGCATGTTCTCAATTTTTACTGGAGGGAGTCCGGCAATAGTTTAAATATTTATTCACCAAAATCTACCAAAATCATTGGCAAATTCATTGGAACCATATTATTATTATTATTATTATTATTATTATTATTATTATTATTATTATTGGAACCTTTATTTTTTACTGTTGATTAACCCCCCCCCCCGTTCCCGTAAATCAGTTGTGCGGAGAGTGTGGAAGCCATGTGTGGAATCTTCATGTCCAACGTGTGACGTCATAACGTTTGATACGACTTTTTTCTTTCACGCTAATACGTCATAACTTGTTATAAATAATCGTATCCCACGTTACGAAGTCACACTAATGGCGAAGACATCAACGTCCAAACGGTGCGGGAATGTGAAATCGACACAAATTCAAGCGAACAATTCAAAGTTGTAATGTTCATTCTTTTAAATAAATAAAATAATTATTGAATTCCGTTTTCACATGATATGAAGAATTGTGAAGCCTTAGTTTGTCATTAACTTCAGCCTTGGGCTTCGGTTGACAACCACAAACTTCTTCATATCCGATGTTCAACCTCATATACCTGGTATTTGCTTCACAGAAATACACCACAAACATTGACAAATTCATTGGAGCGATAGTTATTCTTTACTATTGATAAATCTCCCCCCCCACGTTTCCGTAAATCCGTGGTTGGCAACCATGCATACATTTTCATTTCCCCTCAGTTGCGTCAAATATTGACTTAGTGCGTGCGGAGAGGAAGGGAATGGGGTGCATGAGTATTATAATTATATTTTTATGCGAAAGTTTTTATAACAAAATGTGATGATGAAAATATTACTAACTTTTTCTTTGAATAATTCTTGGAATATTCGCCTGTTAACAAACCAGTCAATCGGGTAGATCATTGACACTGTATAACGTGAACTATGCAAAAGAACGATAACTAAGTATTATACATATAGCTAATTTTTGAATTGATGTATGCATGTCGGCAATGTATTCTTTCCTTCCAAATTTTAATGCAGAGGCAACTACAATTGGATTTCAAAGTTCCACATACACTGTTGGCGAGGCAGATGGTTCCGTGAATGTTTGTGTCGAGGTTAACGTTAGTAATTCCCAGGGGTCCTTCATAATTGCCTTAGGAAGGTGAGTAAATTTCGTTCTTCTTGTTCTTTATATTTATATTTATATTTATATTTATAAGCACATCCGGGTAGCGGTCCGAATTTTTTGTAGCTGAGACATGTCACAACCAACGTTCCATGATGAATGAATGTTCCACTTTTTATCTTCCCAATCTCAAATTGAATAATCTTTATTTTCAACACGTCCAATATTTAGATGAAAATACAGTCAATTGCAAAATTGGCTGAAATATCACTAACTGGTTAATACGAACATCCATAAATTTGTGCAACCAACACATTCAGCGAATTTCCTTTTTTGTCTATTTATTAATGTGTTTCTTGTCGTATTTTAAGATTAACATTCAGAAATGGCACTGCAACAAGTGGAGAAGATTATCTGGATGAGGAGAAAAGTGTTGCAATATTTATTTTTTCTCCAAGAACTTATTGCGTTGATATTTCGATAATAGATGATAACAGTTATGAAGGCAACGAAAGTTTTACAGTTGTTTTGATGGTAGAGAACAACGTTCATATAACTGTTGGCGAAGCGACAGTGACTATCACCGATGATGACGGTAATGATTTGTGATGTATTTTCTATTTATTATAGTCACTGAGTCAAAAAGTCAAAGAAGACTTTAATTTTCCTGTAATACATAATGAAGCTCCAAGATGTGTATTGGAGGTCAAAGCAAGACTTAGTCTAAATTCATCCCAGAAGTACGTTACATCATCATGACGGAATCACCACGTAGATTACACCTTTACGAAGTTTTTACATATTACGAGTTAAATAGAAAGTTTTAATTGACTGCAAAGGTTAGCCGTTGATATCCATATTTCAATTGAGCAGTAGGCTAGTAAGTTCTGTGGGCTGAAAACATCAATAGAAAATCTAATAGGATCGTTTCGTTATCTCAGGAAGAGTATTACCACAAATTTTCTTCATAATTGTATAACATGGTTTAAAAAAACTTATCGTCATCATAAACTGTTTGTTATCAAAGACCGAAAAGTGCCCAGAGTTTTCATTTACTATCAAGATTGTAATACATATGTATCTTACAACTGCTATTATGATGATGACTGCTTACAAACCAAGTTTTTTTAAAAAACGTTTGCAAAATTAGAATTTTCAACAATTTTTACCCGGTTCTTATAATTATCATTACAACGCCCACTGTAACAATACTGATGAATTGTACATATAAAAATGGCTACTCAGGAAACGGAACAAACTGCCGAGGTTTGCCGTAAATATTTCACATTTCAGTTGAAAGTTCCAATTTTTCTGGGCTATAAGAACGTAAATGAAAATTTAGATTTTGGATTAGATCATTGGCTTTTTAGGCAAGTTATGTTGTGTAACCTTTCTCATGCACATTTTTATACCGATGTTATACTTGTTAAGTTGGTTTCGCAACCTTCATTATAATGCCTCTGCAGAAGTTATTTTAATTGGGCACTTGAAAAATATCAGAATTCTAAAGAAAATAATATATGAATACTCTGATTAAAACAAAATTCTTCTACATCCTTTCGGTAATTAATGCTTTCAGATATCGACGAATGTGGCGCGAGTTCTCACAATTGCCATCACAACGCCTATTGTAACAATACTGATGGTTCTTTTAATTGTACATGCAAAAACGGCTACTTCGGAAATGGAACAGACTGTCAAGGTTAGGCGTTGTACGCAAATATCGCATAGTTCTAACTTCCTATATGCTTCAAGAATTTTAATCGCCCTGTTTTATAAAGTTTTTCTCTCTTGCAAAATATCAGAATTTTTCACTGAATATAAATACTATTGAATTAAAGAAAACTCCGCAACATTTTTCATTTTATTATTTCATTCAGATATCGATGATTGTGATGCAGGTTTTCATAATTGCCATCACAACGCCTACTGTAACAATACTGATGGTTCTTTCAATTGCACATGCAAAAACGGCTACTCAGGAAATGGGACCGACTGCCAAGGTTTGCCAGAAATATGTGCTTATTTAAAACACTTGTTCTGCCTGGTTCACGATTTATATGTAATTAAACGAAACAAGTGTGTATAGTGAGATATGGCGGAAAATTTCTTATGCCTTTGATTTCTCTTTTCAGATTTCAACGAATGTAATTCAGGGACCCACAATTGCCATCACAATGCCTACTGTAACAATACTGATGGTTCTTTTAATTGTACATGCAGAAATGGCTACTCAGGAAATGGGACCGACTGCCAAGGTTTGCCAGAAATATGTGCTTATTTAAAACACTTGTTCTGACTGGTTCACGGCTAATACTTTAACTAAACGAAACAATTATGTATAGTGAAATATGGCAGAATATTTCTTATGTCTTTGATTCTCTTTTCAGATGTCGACGAATGTAATTCAGGGACTCACAACTGCCATTACAATGCCTACTGTAACAATACTGATGGTTCTTTCAATTGCACTTGTAAAAACGGCTACTCAGGAAATGGGACCGACTGCCAAGGTTTGTCAGAAATATGGTGTTAATTTAAAACTGGCTGCTGGGGAATTGGAACAGACTGTGAATGTTAGGTTAATGTTCACATAACTTAACAAGTCTTACCAAAAACATACTCACAACGTTGTAGAACACATGGTTGTGAAGGTCTTCAGTCGTCGCGGTGTTTTGTTTCATGCTTTTGTCTACACAAAAGTTGCATAAGTGGTGAAAATTTAAAATATTTGTTCAGTGCTTATACTGAATTTCAACTGAACAAAACCAGTCTATTGAGCAATGAGTATTTCTTTGACAATGATTGTTTTTCAGATATCGATGAATGTGGTGACAGTTCTCATAATTGCCATCACAACGCTTACTGTAACAATACTGATGGTTCTTTCAATTGTTCATGCAAAAATGGCTACTGGGGAAATGGAACAGACTGTCGAGGTTTGTTCGAATTATTGTACATAAAGTTTCCTGAACTGCCTGAACGAAAGAAAAACTTGCAAGTTTGTAGGACTAAATAATCGTTATAAAAATCTGTGGGCAATGAAAGAATAATTTATAACATATGAATTGTTGCAGATGAAAATTTTCGAACAAATTTTAATAATGACTAACAAAATGGATTAAAAAAATTTGTTCGAATGCAGCACAGTTAACGATTAACGAAGTTACTTCGCAACATAGGCGCAATGGTTAAAAAAATTAACTGAACAGAACCGATGAATTTGTAACCATTATAGTGGAATCTTTTAAAATATACCATTTCTTAATTTCAACTTCAATGCAGATATCGACGAATGTGATGCAAGTTCCCACAATTGCCATCAAGATGCTTATTGTAACAATACTAATGGATCTTTCAATTGTACATGTAAAAATGGCTACTCCGGGAATGGAACTGACTGTGAAGGTTAGACGGCCATAAATATGGCATATTAGATAATTATAACTTCGGAAAGATTTGGAATTTCAATTGTAGCTTTTTTAAAAACCAACAAATATTTTACGGTCTTATAAGTCATTATTTCTTTCCGATATTGACGAATGTAGTGCGATTTCTCATAATTGCAATTACAATGCCTTCTGTAACAACACTGTTGGTTCTTTTAATGTATATGCAAAAACGGCTACTTCGGAAATGAAAAAGACTGCCAAATGCCAATGTTTGGCGTTGTACGCAAATATCGTATATTGCATAGTTCTAACTTCTTACGGTTCAAAAACTTTGAAGAAATTTAATCGCCCTTTTTTATTGCGTTTTTCTCATTTGCAAAATATCAGTTGTTGATATGAATACTATTATAATAAAGAAAACTCCGCAACATTCTTTCATTTATTAATTTATTCAGATATAGATGAATGTGGTGTGAGTTCTCATAGTTGTCATTACAACGCCTACTGTAACAATACTGATGGATATTTCAATTGTACTTGTAAAAATGGCTACTCAGGAAATGGGACCGACTGCCAAGGTTTGTCAGAAATATGGGGTTAACTTAAAACACTTGTTCTGACTGGTTCACGGCTAATACTTTAACTAAACGAAATAATTGTGTATATAGTGAATTATGGCAGAATATTTCTTATGCCATTGATTTCTCTTTTCAGATGTCGACGACTGTAATGCAGGGACCCACAACTGCCATCATAATGCCTACTGTAACAATACTGATGGTTCTTTCAATTGCACCTGCAATAACGGCTACTTCGGAAATGGAACTAACTGTGAAGGTTAGCCGTATGTAAATATTAGAGACGATATAATTCTAACCTCGGACGGTTCAAAACTTGGAAGAAATTTTCATTTGCTGCTCATTTCTCGAAGAGATATAAATTACTACGGTCTAACTTTCGTTATTACTTCGTTCAGATATCGATGAATGTGGTGCAAGTTCTCATAATTGCCATTACAACGCCTACTGTAACAATACTGATGGATCTTTCAATTGTACATGTAAAAATGGCTACTCTGGAAATGGGACTGACTGTAAAGGTTGGTCGTTTAAAGATCTCTATTGTCTGATTCTCCAAACATATTAGAAAAGTGAAACAGAAAGTTCAATAACTAGAAAAATCGGAATTTTTAAGAAAATTCAAATTCTAGAGGTATTAACAAAGTTTTCTGATACATTCTTTAATTTCGTAATTCTTTAAGATATCGATGAATGTGGCGCGAGTTCTCATAATTGTCATTACAACGCCTACTGTAAGAATACTGATGGTTCTTTCAATTGCACATGCATAGACGGATACTCAGGGAATGGGACCGACTGCCAAGGTTTGCCGCAAATATGTTGTTAATATAAAACACTTGTTTTGACTGGTTCACTGCTTATACTTTAATTCAACGAAAAAATTGTGTATAGAGGATTTTGGCGGAGAATTTCTTATGCGACTGATTTCACTCTTCAGATGTCGACGAATGTGGTGGCAGTTCTCATAATTGCCATCACAATGCCTACTGTAACAATACTGATGGTTCATTTAATTGTACATGCGGAAATGGTTACTGTGGAATTGGAACAGACTGTCGAGGTTTGTTCGAATTATTGTACATAAAGTATCTTGAGCTGCCTGAACGAAAGAAAATCTAGCAATATTGTTGGACTAAATAATCGTTATAAAAATCAGTGAAGAACAATTTAAAACATATAAATTGTAACAGATCAAAATTTTCGAACGAATGCTAATGACTAACAAAATGATTCACAAAAATTTGCTCCAATGCAGCACGGTTAACCGTTAATGTAGTTACTTCGCAACATAGATGTAATAGTTGAAAATATTGACCGAACAAAACCGATGAACTTGTAATCAATTGTCGGATTTTTTTAAAATATGCCATTCTTTTAATTTCACCTTCCATGCAGATATCGACGAATGTTATGCAAGTTCTCACAATTTCCATCACAATGGCTACTGTAACAATACTGTTGGCTCTTTCAATTGTACATGTAAAAATGGCTACAGAGGGAATGGAAAAAACTGCCAAGGTTAGGCTTGTGAGAATATTGCACAATGTCTGTAACATATATTGCAGCGGATAAAAATTGGGACACATGCAAATATGAAGTGTTTACATACAGTGGTTTAACAGAGATTTCCCGATAAATCTTGATATAATTTAGGCGGTGATTAAAGATAGTAAGCAAACAAAGACATTTTATCAGTATAGATATTAGCGTGGCAAAAGCATTGTAAAAAACCCTTTTTAATTTGATCTTCCAGATATCGACGAATGTGGTGCGAGTTCTCACAATTGTCATCACAACGCCTATTGTAACAATACTGATGGCTCTTTCAAATGTACATGTAAAAATGGCTACTGGGGAAATGGAACAGGCTGTCAAGGTTAGACTTAATTAAATTGTGCATGGTGCAACTGAGGACATGCAGCTGCTTGAAAATTCGAGCAGAATATAAAAGAGCGAAATTAATTACATTGAATTTTTTCGTAATCCAAGTTTTGCAACCAAGTTATAGAAAGACGAATACTTCATTGGTTAACATAAAATTTGGATGGCTGTCCAATACTGTTGCAAGCATACGGGTCGTTCGTTTCGTAAAATGTTTATACGGATGGTAAAGTGGTTTAGGCATTTCTATTCGTTAGAAGTAAGCAACCATTCGCACCATTGGTATCGAATAGACTCTTAGTTTATGATCCGTAAATAGACTATGTCGGTTCGTAACGCATATTGCCGACTAGAACATGAGGCATGGAAACTAGCGTGTGTCGAAGGCGTAAACAGCTATATCCCCAAACAGACTGTGTCCATTTGTAAATAGGGCAAGTTGTGTCTATAGGATAAGGCGATGAAGAGATTGTCGATACGTACCATTGGTATCAAATGGACCGTTGGTTTACGATCCGTAAACAGATTTTGTCCATTGGTAAAAAGTAGATGTGCCAAGCTACAGACCCCTCTAAAGCTTGTCGAGCCGTACCATTGGTATTGAATGGACTGTTCGTTTACGATCCGTAAACAAACTGTGTCGATTCCTAGATACAGGGAAGATATGTCTGGAATAGGCCTCCGAAAAGCTTGTCGATCCGTACCATTGGTATCGAATGAACTGTTCGTTTACGATCCGTAAACAGACTGTGTCGATATGTAAATAGGGAAGATGTGTCTAGGACAGGGCTCTGAAAAGCTTGTCGATTCGTACCATTGGTATCGAATGGACTGTTAGTATACGATCCGTAAACAGCTAGCTAGATCAGTTTGTCCATTGGTAAAAAGCACAAGATGGGCCAAGCTATACAGGTCGCTCTAAAGCTTGTCGATCCGTACCATTGGTGTCGAATGGAAACAGATTTTGTCCATTTGTAAATAAAGTAATTTAACACCATGCGAGTGATGCGACTAAGGTTTGTCCCTGAAAAGGTGTCGATCGAAAACAATTTGTGATAAAGATACGTTTAAATTAACGCTGTTCCTTTTCAATAACGGCTGCCCTCCTTATGTCATTTTCGAATGGATTGTTTCGTCGCTATAGTAGCTACATATAACAAGTCTATTTTAATATCGTAGCTAGAGATTTGCCAGGCTGAAAATGACTTCTTATGATAAATATGAGAGCCCAACATAATTATAAAATTATGAAAGCCATCAAAACAATTCAGAGTTTAAAAAAATACATTTCTAACGTTTTGTCTTTAACTTAAAGACATCTCTATTTTATAAATAGACATATCTTGTGAAGTTGTGTGCTATATATAATGCATTAACATTTTGCGGATTTTAATAACAACGCATGTTATATTGCTCGTATTTTTGTTGTGAACAAAGGATCAATATCATATATAATTAGACTATTGTATTGATAGGAATATCTTAAGTACCATAATATTATATTGAAGTGATATCTAGCGGGTTTTTTAGCAATGCGTGTTTTGATTTCATACTCCAAGGGAATCTATGTCTATGCGTATAGCGGTTGGTAAATGAAAGTTTTCCATTAAAAATATACATGCACTATTTAATCGTTGCTGGGGTTTTTTTGAGAACGAGGAATGTTAGCTACATATAAAAATTAACACTAATATACAGGCAAATACAGGCAGTTATCTTGAGTGCTGCATGCATGCATGTATTTAGTAAAGTAAAGCTTTGTGATGTATGACGCATATACAGTTATTGCATGCAGGGGAACATTGCATGCATGCAGGTTTTATCGAGAATGCTTGTGTTTGGTCGCTTTTATCGAGAATGTGCGTATATCGCTCGTTTTTGTCTTGAGAACGAGGAATGCTACATATACCTATATAGTGTTTTATTTTACTGATATAGATATGCATATCTTGTGCGCTATATATATTGCAGTGATATCTTGCGGCTTTTAATAACAACAATTTTATATTGCTCGTGTTTTTCTTGAGAACGAGGAATATTATATAGCAGTAAACAGTCTATTTAATTGATAAGGCATATCTTGGGTAAAATATATTGAAGCGATATCTAGCGAGTTATTTTAAAAACTCGTGTATTGGTATCGTCCTCAAAGGGGATCTAAGCGTATAGCGGAAACGGTGTTATTTACGATTGGTAAATGCACGTTTTCCATTCGTACGGTTGGTACGGATGGTACGAATCGACAGTCGTTTCGTGTATGGGGATATCGTACTCCACAGGGGGTTGAACGTATAGCGGAAACGGTGCTGTGATGAATTTTTTGCGATTGGTATATGAACGTTTTTCATTCGTACGGTTGGTACGGATTGAACGAATCGACAGTCGTTTCGTGCGTGTATGCGGATATCGTACTCCAAAGGAGCACACTTGTTAATAAATTTTTAAATGGTAACTGGGTTTTTTCCATTCGTACGGTTCGTACGTCAGTCGGGATTCAGTCCGTTTGTATGTCCCGTTTTACCATCAGTATCGATCCGTGAAAAGTGTCACGAAACGAAAATGTAGTTTACGAATGGTGAAAAAGGTTGTCGATCCGTATGCATGCGACAGTATTGGACATGTATGAAAATTTGCACATGTGTTGTTGTGCAATGATATAGAAAGCATTGACTAGGCGAATCAAATTATGTAGAAAATCACATTATTCTGTAACACGTTTATTATTTATCATCCCAGATGTCAACGAATGTGAGAGAGAGAACGATTGTTCTCCGAATGCTCTGTGTACTAATCAGGACGGAACATACTTATGTGATTGCAAGAATGGCTTTGAGGGGAATGGAATTCGTTGTGGTTAGTGAATACTGGGAATTTTTTGTTTTTCCATTGCAAATCATTCTAACATTGGGCGGCTGAAATAGGTAAAATTTCGAGGTTGGGTGAGGTACTTGTGGAGGTAAGGGAAGTAAACTCTCCTCTACGTCTTACCGACTACGAGTGGTCGGTTATTTTTTTATCGTGATCTGTTAAAAACCAGTCGGTGATTTATAGCATTTTATCCATTCCTATGTGACTCGTGATTACGTCTTCGCGTGTGCTTTTCTCTTGTATCTTTTCTTTTGTGTGTTTGTCGGAAAAGTGATATCCTGCATATTATTGGGCTGTCACATAGTTTGATGTTTTTGTCTTCTGCAGAGGACATTGATGAATGTACAGGAAAATCACCGAAATGTAGAAATGAAAGCCAAAGTTGTACCAACTATCCTGGAGAATATCGCTGTCATTGTATAAGTCCAGGGAAATATCTTTCTGAAGATGGGTCAACGTGTGTTGGTAGGTATTATAACTGTAAAACTTATATATAATTCACTGGTTTATCGACAAGCTTCCGATTTTTCAAGCAACTGTTTTTTTACCGTGGACACAACCACGATATCAAAGGACACATGCTATTTCAGGAAAAATGTAAATAAAATAATTCACATATTCTATACTCACAAATTTTGTAAAATTGGTAAGTTCGTGGTACGTCACGTTGCTTATTACCAACTTTTCTCGTTCATATTTCGCTTATACGCATGAGTAAAAAACCATCCAACGTCCTTGACATAGAATATGGACAACTTTGGATTGCGATATGTTCTGTCACAATACTCGTAGCCAATATTGGCTGACTTCTACACTGCATGAAAAACCGCGTATTCACAGGTGAATACGTGCGAATATGAATTCGAATATGGTCCATATTCACACGTATTCACAGATATTCACTGTGAATATCCTCGGAATATTGGGGGTATTCCGATGTGAATACCTGTGAATAAAACACACCGCGTATTCTGACCTAGAATACCTTCGAATACTCTGTGAATATTTTTCAAGACCTAGTATTCACACTTCGGCATAGAAAATGTGATTGTACGCATGAATACGGGATAATCAACGAGTTATATTGTGTAAATATTGCAGGAAATGCGTTTATATACCACGGAATAGGCAAAGGTTGTTTCAGTTCAATGCCGGTGTCAACTGTTATCCAGCATTTCTTCTCATCACGGTCAGAAATTGAAATTGCACTTGATTTGTTTAGGCGACAGACAATAAAGACAATAAATGTTACCAAACGCACGATGATTTTTATTTGATTAATTTTTTTGCTGCCGCAGGGATGTCGAGTATCGTATATCCTCAGTCGATGAGCGCTGAGTAGCCTCGTAAGTCGTAAAAAAGCTGTATAAAAAGAGAAATATCCATCAATTTCTTTAATTACCTGTGTAAAAGAAGTTATATATAAAAAAAATACTTTTATTTTTGCTTGGATACGTAAACACATGGGTAGAAAGTTGATGATTCTGTATCGTCAAAAGCATCCGTAATATATACAGTTCAGTGTTGGGAAATCGTAGGAAATTTCCTTTGGGAAATTTCCACTGAGCTATATAATAATTCCTGGAGGACCGGCTCGTCATTTTTCGGTAACCTCGCCGCCATCTTTTTGTCCGCAAAAACATGGCGGACTTCGCCCTTCTGCGCAACCGCAGAAGCTCTGCTGACGCCACATGGTTCCTTTTGGCCATGGCAGTTACCACTGACCGGGCTCAATAATGAGCCCGCTACAAGGGTGTTCTCCCCCCTGGATTTAGTAAACAACAGGTTCTCCCCCCTGGCCTTTATAAAAAAAATTTCCCTTGAAAACTTGTTTTGTTTTTTTGAAATATAAAGTCATGAAAACATCATTAATTGCATTTTTTGAAATATAAAGCGTTTTTTTTAAGATGAATACAAGTCGTAGACGCTGTTATTGCCAACGCAAGAACAAATATATATTAAAACGTCAAAAAATTGTGGACAAAATTGAAGATTTTAATTCTGACACGAACTGACAGGTGTTTTTTTTTTATATTTTCATTATTTCTACATTCCTATAACAAATGCTTGAACTTTTTGGCACTATTGTCGGACATTTTGGGGACAATTGGATATTTATGGACATCAATTAGACTTTTTTGAACCCTGCATGAACAGCAGAATTACTGAAAGTATGAAATTAATAATGTTTTTGAATGGTCTTGAATGTCTTCAGAACAATATATCTAGGTATAATCCAAAGAAACAGAGGCCAAAGCTCAGGGGCAAGATGCTTGCATGGCAGAAGACTAAGTGCAAGAATATAGTTTCAACCACGAGTGATATTTGCATAATACACTTTTCAGTAAGGTCATCAGCTTAATTGTACCTCAATGGGCTATAAAAGTTTTCAATATTATCTAATTGCACCCCTGGTCTTATTAATGAATAATATTCATCCCTCCATAGACTCAATTACTCCTGATTAGCCCATTGAATTTAGCCCTCTTGAGTTTGATACCATAAACAGAAAATTATAAAAGTGGCTGCAGATTGAAGATACACTGCTCATACAATGCATGTTTATATTTATTTCTTTTATAAATATAACAATGGTTATAAAAATACCAGCCAACAACAAAATCAGATAACATGGTAATTAAGGATAACAATGCAGATTCATAACAATGTGTATAATGTGCTTAATACATCTCAGTTCAATGTTGCAACAAATTGCATGACAATTAATAAGCCATCTCTAGCTTGCTTTATTTCATAGCATCTTCATCCTGAAAAATATAAATGGAGATCTGATCAAGATTTATTCACAAGGTGCAAGAAGTTAAAAAATCAATTAATTATAAGCCATGATAATTGATTTGAATTTGACAAGGCAAACAAGATAATATATTAACTAGGTTTTAACAGTCACCATCATCAGAGGTTGAAATTTACACTGTTTGCAGCAAAAATCTTATTACTTTGTATCAGCACCCACTCAGCACTTTTGTCAGTCAGATCATTTTAATTATTGCTTAAATCTAATAGACTCATTGGGGGGAAGGTTTACCTATTTACATTATTGTTTGCTATCATGAAAACAAAATAGACCAAACTCAAAGATTGACATTGCCAGGAATTTAATTCCTTCCCCACACAAGACAAGAAAATGATAAAGTTTGAGTATATAACATTGCACATGTACCAAAGGTCTAAAATAGTATATGTTTGTACCATAAGTTTTGATGGATTTATATGGCTCAGAACCTTTGGTAGTCAGTTTATATTCGAGTCCAAAGGCAAAAAACTGAAATTGTTATAAAAACCGGCTTACCTGGATAACTGGATGCCATAAAATAACAGCCGAATGAGAAAAATCATTCCCCCGATAAGTGAATTAAGCCATTCAAAACGTCAGACATATAGAGCACAAAGCTACGTCTCCTTTCCATTTGTTGAACAGGAAAAAAGAGGATTTATATGAAATACAAAAAAAATATACCGAAAGCCGAAAATATATTCGTAAAAACCAGGAGGGAGATGGACACAGTTTTTCACCTTGTATCGCGGTATGTCAGTGGTAACTACCATGAGCAAAAGGAACCATGTGGCGTCAACAGCTGGGAAATTTGTTGTCGCTGTGCCAAAAAATCGCTGGCACATAGCCGCATGTTTATTCGAATTCGAATTTTGAACGAAATTTACAAAGCGAAAGTTTTATGGAGATCTGAACTTTTTTCAGCAATGATCGAAAAGTTTAAAGTATGAAAGCTGCTTATTAGCTCACGGACATTGCTTCTGCTGTTAAAAATGGACTTTTTAACGGTGGATTTTGGTTAAATGTTGCCGACAAAGATTCCATGGCTTCGACGAGCGGTTGTATTTTTCAAACTGCTGTGTTTATTTGTGAATCGCATGGAAACTCTCATGCTAAAGCGGTCTAAATTTACATATTATATAAATTGTAATTATATAAATTGTATTATATAATTTTCAAATGGCTTGGACTGAATATGGGCGAGTGATAAGTACATTCAAATGCGGCAAAGTAGACCGATGGCTTGAACACAATATTAGCGCGCGTGAGTTTAAGCAAAGTCTCTCGCCCCAACGTTGACTTCTAAAACGAGAAAAAAGTACGTATTATGTTTCTTACAACCACTAGTTTCACTTCTCGTTGATATTTCCCCGGATAATTCCGCATTTTTACGGGAACATATGCCTAAGCAGCTGTGAAGTTTGTAAACCTGAGTCACGGGTATTTATTGAGCAAGCCGGATAGCTCGAAATCTCAAGGAAATCTCCAAACTTTTTGCACTAAATTTGGCATCCACATTGTTTGTTGTTTGAGATGAACAGCATTTTGTTGATGTGAAAATTGCCCTTCCCAATGAAATCATGGATTGTACTTGATATATTGAGTATTTGTGTGCTTTTACCGGTTGACGTGTTCAGCTAAAAAATCGTGAAACTATTTGAAGAACTGCGAAGAACTTTTGCTATATTCCTTGGCACCAATTTAATAATTGTTGTACAGAAAAGTCAGCTCCGTTACGTTCCCTCGAGCAAGAAATATTCTAAAAGTATGTCCTTGATTTTTCCGTCCCATTCTGTATTTACGCGTGGTCCCTACTCGACCAGATTAAAAGAAAATTAGCCGAAATCTCCAAAATTCTAATTGTACTTTTGAATTCCCTGGAGGCGTAGAAAGAAAAATTTCAAAATCGTTTTTAATTATAAATTGCCCTCATAAGCGTAATTTCGCATATAATCTCTGTGTCTGTACATCGTCGTCAAGCGAAGACCAAAGCAACTCTCCAAAAATGTGCTTTGCGGAAGGCTACTTCTTGCAGGATTTAATTTTTTTTTGCAGCATTTGCAACACACGGCACAAAATTTATTCCTTTTTATTCCTTTTTATTTTTGATGGCATTAAAAACAAGCAAAATACCAAAAAAAAGTTTGGCTACCATGTTTTTGTTTATATATTTAAAGGTCCGCCGTGTAGTGCGCGAAATATATTCGTGGGGTACACGCAAGCCGAACTAGCGCATGCGCAACAAATTTCCCAGCTGTTTGTGGCGTCAGCAAAGCTCAAAATCCGCCATGTTTTTGCGGACATGCACGATTTGGCCGCGAGCCGGTCCTCCAGGAATTATTATATAGCTCAGTGGAAATTTCCTCTTCGACATGTTAGTGACAATTTTTGCGCCAAGGAATTGCGGCGAAATTGCGAATAAATGGCGAAATTCGGAGGTCGTATAACAATAACAAATAAATGTAAATGATTCCTCGCAAAAGTTGTCCAGTTCCCTTTGTTTACAAAACGATAACATGGCACAAATGTCAATTGGTTTCAACCAGGGCGCTTATATATAAATGCGTGGTTTCAACAGAAGTTCAAGCTGTTCAACTTTGAATTGTTAAAGATGTTCGCGATGCCCCAAAATAATTCTTGTGGCGGCGCTAAAATCAGGTAAGTTATTTAATAATAACAAGAGTTATGTCATACTATAGTCCTGAAACAACACAACACAACAACAATAGTGCGAGGCCCACGCTTTTACGGCTGGGCTCATCACTTTTTTTGTTTTTATTAATATAAATAGATTACTATTGTGTTTATTGTAGCTAATTTGTACACAGCTAACTGTACCTGCTTGTAAATAAATAAATTGTATGATGGTTTTCATCAATCCTACCTCCATCACACACTAATTATAGTAGGTACAAATGTTTGCCATTTCAAAGCCATACTCAATACAAACAAAATTTAAAAGTTTGCCAATACTGAAAAGGGACATTACTTTCTTACCTACCACAAATATTCAGAAAGCTGCTGTAATCATAACTTTAACATAACATAACCCTTAGATAGACGTTTCAAGATGCATTGAAATGAGGTGCATTGGTGCATTTCATGAGGGTTTTTTATATTTTAGGCAAAATTTATATATTATAGATAATATATTGTTATATAATTGTCACAGAATAGCTAATGATTGATTGCCAAAAGATTGAAATCTTAACAATCAGCTGCCCAAAGACAGAAATCTTAACAGCTTAGAAATCAAAGCCAGACTGTGTTTTTTAGTTATATATAATACATATTTTTTAACAAAAAATGGCCTATATTTTTCCTTTTAGCATATATGAATTATATTTACACTAATATTTACCACAGAATAGCTATTGAACTGGTTGCCAAAAGATAGGAATCTTAACAACCAGCTGCCCAAAGACAGAAATCTTAACAGCTTAGAAGTTCATGCTAGACTGTGTTTTTAAGTGAAGCCTTTTAACATTGCCCTCATCATAATTTATAACTGAGACTGTTTACTGATTTGTTTGCAATTACTTTTCCGTACATAAATTATAATCACAATACTTAAAGAATATACCATTAAAGTGTAGATGAGTTTACTACAGCTTCTCGATGTTTGCATACTAGGAGTAGCTATGTGTATATACAGCTTTAAGTTCATGGAAGAATTTGTTTCCATTTTTACCCTAATTGATTAGCTTCCAAATTATATGAATGGTGTGTACATTGTACATTGTACATATACATTCTCCTAGGAATATTATAATTTCATTACACTGCATAAATTCTATGCACAACAATAAAAACAAATGGCCATGCATGCAACATCAGCTTTTACCATTATCATTAACCTTTCGGATAATAATCTATTATAGCTTAAGAAAGTTTGCTATGTATTTTGTTCAATAATTGCTTTAAGGTGGTTTTAATTGTTTTTAGCCATCAGGGGTTGCAAGATTGAGAAAATTCCCAAAAGAGTTGGCCTTAACTTTGCTAAAGATGAAGAGGATTTTTCACCCAGTGAAAGAAGTTCCTGATTCATTATCTGCTCACCTATAGTTTTTAATATCTTACCAAGTGAAAAAACATCACTTGCTTTGCTCAACAATTTACTATTAAGTATAATTTCTGACATACTCCAGGAGCAATGGTTTCATATATACTAAAACAACATTGCTTATAAATTAACAATCAGCTGATGAAAGATTGAAAATCATAACAGCTTAGTAGAAGTTCATGATAGGCTGTGTTTTTACTGCATATTTTTGAACAATTTGTGATGTTCCAATATTTTATAAAATGTGAAATGTTGTAACCCATCACATGTACATGATCTGTTAAGGACTGTATAAAATTTAAATAATTGACTGAAATCTTAGTATTGCATTTGATCAACCTTGATAAACCACATTAACTGTGGATAAACCTACCATTGCAATGTGTATGACTGCTATGCAAATTAACATGGCAACCTAAAGATTATGCATGTTTGTTCATATTGATATTTTCCTTAATGGACAGACTTGAGGGACAATAAATGCCTAAACATTCGCACAGGCTGCGAACGCATAACCCATTAACCTCTTATCACCAGGTAATTTGTTAATAAAATGTTGAGATTACTCCCAACATGGTCATAGGGTATAGTCTATAGGCCGGCTATTGAATTCAACTGCACGATATTTAGTCACTCACCGAAGAGGTCCCTTACGCACAAACAGTATATGCGTTTTCGGTTTTGAACAATAAAAAATCCTTGAAATACGGTTAATATTCGTTATCATTTTACACGTATTAGCGAACATAAGGTGCTGTGGAAATCGCGCCATGCAATCTCATTCTATTTCGCGCATTTTCTTCATCAGACTTCGTGGGAATCGTAGCATACAAATACTCGCCGGCATGCTCTTTAACTGCGACCAGAGTTTCCAGACTTTACCAAGCCCTTGGCATCCTTCACTCTCTTCCCTTATTTATAAGCGCCAAAAAGATTTCTTGCAGCCACAAACGCACGATCTCCTCGTTCAATGTTTATTAAACTCGAAAGCGCGCTTTTTGGTTTTTGCGCCAAATTATTTATAAAATTCCACTTCAATTTTTCAGCATTCAAAATAAAGTTTAAAAATGTCAGCTGATGAATTTATTTTGTGGAAACACGGATTAAGTGAGAAGTGAGATATTCCAAGTGTGAATATTGGTCAGAATACGCGGCATATTCACGGCGTATTCACACTTAGAATACTGAAGAATACGATGCCGTATTCACACTAATATTCCATGTCGGAATACGCTTGCAATATGTGTTTTATTCACACCCGTATTCACATGTGAATACCTTGGAATATGGCGCTTTTCATGCAGTGTAACCACGTTATTTTCCTATTTTTTTAACATTTTGCAACTAAACTTTCCAATTTTACTAATTTTGGGATGCCCTTTCCCACTGAATACCTAAAAACCGACGGATTTTGCTAGTTCAGGATTTACTTTAATCTGGGAATGGTCCATTGATAAACCAACTTCATTACTTATCGTGTGTTTTTTCTAGATTTGGCGGGTTCTGTTGCAGGTAGATTTGATATTGTAAATCGTGTATACCTACAGATCTATGATGATCACTCAAGCGCAGAATACCTGGAAATCACTGAAGCAATAATTGAGATGGTACGGAAATTTTCATTTTTTCATTATTTATCTTTTTTACTAGTGTATAAGTGTTATAGGTGAAGATAGAACAGAAATAAGGAATTATTAGTGCTTTGTTAATTCCTTATGACTGTTATCATGTTAAGACCGAATTTAGCTAACAATTGTTTTCTTAAGGCGATTCTCCATTACCGTCCGCTTCACCCACGCGGGCGAAGCGGCTTTTGAAAATCTGCCCATGCGACCGTGACGGGTCTGAAAAACAAAGCGCGCTTCGCCCGCGCGGGCGTGGCGGACGTAATGGAGAATCGCGTTTAGAGCGACAGAAGCAGCGTTACAATTTTGTGACGTCATAACATGGGGTGGGACTATTTCTCACACGTTATGACGGAAAGTATGGCGTGCAAAAAAAAAAGTCAAATTCCACCCTACGACCTCACTTGTGGGACATTGAGAGGCTCTGACATCAATTTTTGGCCTGAATCAGCGTGAACAGTTTAGTTAATTAATGAAAGGCCTCTGATCCATAGAGTTTTTTGATTTAGCAACAGAAAGTTAATAATTATAGAGAATCTATTATTACTTGTCTTTTTGGTACTACCAACCAACAGCGACAACACTATTTTTATCAAATTTAGATAGTCAAGTTATTCAGAAGTACGAGCCTAACTTCGCAATTTTATTCATGCTTTATCACAAATTTGACGTAAGTGTTTTGTTTTCATTAGCCGGCTTGATTGATAGTGACGTTTCTGATTCACGAACGCCGAAAGAATGCAAATATGGAGCCGTTTTAGATGACAACAGCGGTTGTTGTTTAAAAAAGCTTTGTTTACACACATGCACAGGATATTACACACATGCACACGATATTACTAACATGCACAGGATTTTACTGCTATTTACATAATAAATGCTAAGCTATTAGCCAGGTTCCGACCAAATAGATAAATTAATTTGTTCTAGTTACAAGATAAGGTATTATTCATACATTTATACATTAATTTCCGTATTATAACATTAAGACACTGACACGTGTACCTAAATGACTGACATAAAAACATAACCAAACAACGCTTCCAGTTTATCTAATATATTTTGCATTCTCCAAATACCGTCCTTTGTGCATGTATAATCGCACTCAAACTTTAATTTTTTCAAAAATTTAGTTCGAAATTTAGAAAATTTGCTGTATAGCACGGAAGATATTCTAACATACCACATTTAGGCACCGTTTGAAAATTATTTCACTAACATTTTTCAACTATTTCTTTTCTTTTTCAACTGTTTCTATTTCTTCTTGCTCGGCCGCGAACAGAAATATGCAATAATAAAAAGTGAAATTTGCTTTCCCTTCAAATAACTGGCAATTCACCTTACTAGCTAGGAAATAGCTTACCGTACAATCAATTTACCTTACTAGCTTGGGAATCTATTCTGATTTTTTTTTAAATTACAGTAATTACAATAATTTTATGATGATGCCTTGAAAAGCAGTTTTCTTAACATATCTTAAATTTAGTAATGGATCTCTTGGCGTCGACTACGTGGCAACATTTAACGATTTAACTGGAGTTACCTACGAAAATCTTCAAAAAGAATTAGCCGAAACTTTGAACGTAACAAACAGCGGCACATTCCTTCCTGGCACCAACCTACAACTCAGCCCCAACACTGATCCCGCTAGCACTGAATTGGCTGGTCTTTTTAAATTTGAAGGTATATTTTATCTATAGCTTCCTCCGCATGCTGGCATCTCCAATGTATTGAAATTATTATATATTATGAAAATTATAAATATTGCCCATATATAATACACGCCTGCTAAAATAAATGCATAATACACTAGGCATGTCTGCGGATGAGCCTCGATGATTTCCTCTTCATTCTCTCGTGTGGACGTAACTATAATACGCCGGCTAACTCTTCCTCTTTTAGATTACGACGAGTGCGATCCTGCAAATATTCAAACTCCTGATTGTGGTGAAAATGCAACATGCGTCAATAGAAATCTTACTTACGATTGTATCTGTAATAATGGCTTTGTCAAGAATGGCAGTGATTGTATTGGTGAGTAGATAAAATCATGAGATTAGCAAAACAAGTATTGTAACTACCCTTGTTTCCTTTGCTTATTTCCTCTTTCAAGATATATGTCTTTTATTTTGGTTTTCCATCCAAATGCTAACATTCTGATGTTCACTAACTGTGGAAACAATCAATTTCTAAAGAAATGATTACTTTTGATAAAGTGAAACTGCCACGGCTAGACTAAATCTTATATAGGCCCCTTCTGGTAAAATGCAATCAAACAGGAACTTAGATATCGGCATGCTTGACAAAGATGAACAACGCGTTTACAAAATTATTTATCATGGACAAATTTTATTTAATTGTTAGTATACTTACCCTACGGTTACGTTTTGTTTTTTTGATATCATCCAATTACTTCCCATTATTGTCGTTTTAATTTTAACTTGCTTTTTTTACTTTAGTTGCTCCAGGAGATGGTAAGTTATATGCAGTTGTTTAACTTTTTAATAATATACATGAAAATGTTTCCTGACTTCGATTGGTTGAATTCAGTGCGGGGGTGATCCCAAAAAGCAGTGCAAAAATATGTGAGAAAAGTGCAAGTTTTTGTAAAACAGTGCTAAAGTTTGTACCAAAAACTATTAAGGTTTTCAGTCGTTATCTCTCCGAAATTGGAAACCTCGAAACGTATAGACGTTTAGCGCGCCTCTTTTGTTATTGCCCTATTGGGGCAGAAAGAAATATAATTTTTGTTTCCTAAATTGTCGATGCCAAATGACGACCCTGGGAAAGGTTAGCTAACTGCAACCTTTAAAGAAATTTTTATAATTATAATATAAAAGTGCCTTTCTCGTTTTCTTCATTTTTTTCTTATTCTAGGCATTTTTTTCAATACATACCACTTATTAACCGAATTTGAGGTCCGTACTAGAAAAATATCAGACCGAGGTCTTGACAGTACGGACCTTTGTTTTTTACTCGTTAAATAAGAATGATACAGTACTACAAACAAAAATAAAAGATGAATAAATATTCACATGTACCAAATAATGCTCATTTTCGTCCATTCTCCGTCGATATTTTTCGTGTCAAAAATAAAAGCGCAAGCTTGTTTTTGTTCAAAAATATGAGAGTTGGACCGTTACTACGGCAACGGTCTAATACTGGGGGATTCCAGACCGGCAAAGAACCAATCAGCGCACGCCATTTTAGTCACGAGATCGCGTGCTATATAATATTAGGGAGATTTAGCATGAGGACGTGAAAGTCAAATACGACGTGAAAATATCGAGTAAATGGCGTGGCATGTCCATATTTGGATGTATCACGCGCCATTCATTCGCCATTTTCACATCGTCTTTGACGTTCATGTCCTCATGCTAAATCTCCCTAATATCGCGTAAAACCGTTAATTTTTGTAAATAGACGTCAACAGCCTTGTTGAAAATAAATAACAGTGTGTGCAACGCAGTTAGGTTGTGTAGTTAACTAATGGCAGCTAAAGTATACTTAACTACGGTAGCTAGTTAATGCATGCGAACGGTAGTTAACTTCAAATCTTTTATTAACTACCTTTTTATTCAACTGGGCCCAGGTGTATCATTTATATAGCTGTACATCATGTGAACCAGTTATGTTTTTTCTTTTAAAAGGTAAATTCTGCAATATCTCAGGTTGATGTGTTATTAATTTTATAAAAAATTTTCCTACTACAGTTGACAAGAGTGAAGTTGAGGACGTGAAACATGTCTTAATGGCCGTCATAGGATGGCTCAGCCTGTGTTTTTTAATCACGTTCGTAATTTTAATAATTGCTGCCTTTAGGTAAATATATAAGTGACCATAACTATAGCTGCATATTCTGGTTGTGAAATTTTAAATTATGCCAAGTTACTTGCATGCAATATTTACAGAGTTCTCGCAAGATTAAGGAATTTGGTAAAAAATGGTCTATCGAATTGTTTTGAAAAATCTTATTAATTTATTTTGTCACACACTTTCTTCTCTATAAAGTGAAATACATGCATGGTTACCCTCATCATCATTCGAAGAGCTTAAAATATGAATAAACAATGCAATTTGATAAACCAGTCTTTGGGTCTTGGGTTAATCTCAGCAATATTTTAAACTCTACGAATATTAATTTGACAATAAATCCGGCGTTAATTTACCCAATGAAAATACTCGTGTTATAATATCAACGTTTAAGTTAATTAGGTCTTTCTGGATTCCGAGCAACTGATGTTTAAGATAAAACTAAGGAATATCGTTTCCAAGGAATTCAGTATCCAAAATATACCGTAATGATGTGGTTAAATTATTTCGTCATTTTATAACTAAGCGATAAACCCCTCTGGTAAAACTGGACTGTAATTTACTGTGTTTATTCTCTTCTTTTCTCTTTACTAATTAATTATTTGTGTTTATTGTAGTCTCATCGGAAATAAAGGACAATATTATGATCCCAAACCACGTGTAATCGCTGCTCCAACACACCGTCCCACGTTTAACCACCTTTATTATAATGATAACAAATATCCATTGTAATCTAAAACAAATTTGTATGACTCTTTATAGGTCCATGCATAGTTTACACTTTGACTATGCTTTTAATGCTTTTAATCACTCGCAATCCTAAAAAATATTTTAATGAGTGTTGGTAGCTGTGCATCCATATAGGACAAAATGATTTTGGTTTAAATGTTGGTGTAAATTTGAATATATAAGACGAGCGTACACGAAATAAATATCAGTGACGTACAAAAAAGGAGTTTGCATTTATTTAAGTCTTTTTACGTAAATTGTCGAAACGTAAATTTCGCTGCTTTTGAAACGATCCTTGTCAATCGCAGTTGCCCACGATGACGCGCGATACAATAACCTAAAGTTCAACAGTGTGTATAAAAAATTACCCCGATTGAAATAAAGCTTCTGTTGGAAATTTGAATGCATTTGAATTCACGCTCGAGCATGTAAAGTTTATTGAAACCGGCTGTAATAACAATTCATGTCGAGGCAGGCTTTCGCTTAAATGATGCTTATGTGTAATGAACGAGCTAGGCCAGCCTAGTTGCGGGTTAGCTACGCTCCCAAAATGCGGGCGCAAACACATGTTTTGTTTAGTTGCTTATTAATTTTTCACTTAAATAAGACCTGTCTTTTTTATTGCGAAGGTCAACAGTCAGGTATTTGTTCAATTATAATTTACGATTCTATTGTCGCTTTTAAGTTTGATCTTTATGATTTCTGTGACTTGTTTGTATTTGTAACGATTTCTTGACTTTAGAAACCACACTGCACATAGTCATAGACATAATGTAAACAAAACATACGAGTCTACTGTATGTACATTATTAGAGTATTTTATATCTGTTTATCGTGGCGCCTTCCCGTGTTGACTAAGCAAAGATATTACAGTTTGTAAATACTTTGTGAAGGTATTTGTATGTATTTCTTGTAATTGTAAAGAAAATTTATAGATTTATCGTGAAATTTAAGTGAGGATATTAAAATTTGGATTTACAAATTGATAATACTTCATGTCATACGAGCGTACGAGTGTGTAATATAGCTGTAGTGTTGACATTTTTTCGCAGTTTATTTGACAAATTCGTTGCCAGGGTCTTCTGTGTACACAGAGCCTAGCTCCGTTACGTACAATTTTACCATGGGAAATTTCCAAATATTTTATGTTTTGTTTTCAATAAAAAGCTATTTATTGCCGAAAATATGGAGTAAACAGGAGTTTACAGGAAAGCATCATGTATTATGTATCGAGTCTCATATTGCATACCATTCGTCGAATTAAGCTCGAATTTCAAAGAGCACGCTCGAAACCGCTCAGTTCAATCGAGTCGATAGCTAGCAAAGACACGCCGAAAAAACTTTACAAAAAACAAACCGATTCCACTGGTAGTGTTTCTTGCTATAGACGGTGCAACTCTATTACTAACCCGAAACACTGCAGGAATTTGTTTCGTGCTCAAAATCAGGCGGTTCTACGCAACGCCAAGCGTATTTGTGGTTGTAAATTGCCACAAAACGATAGCCTTCTTCAAAGCGCCCGCAAAAGTTTATTTAGCTGGAACTCTACGACGTCGCAGCATTGACTTCAACATCAGCCAAGGTGAATCTCAGTCGAGTCGAGAACATTAAATTTTTTAATGTTGCTAAGTATCATTTACGTTCGGGACGTACCCAAATCTTTTGTTGGAAACAAGCCTAGGTGTGAATCCCATTTGCATTAGTCCGGATGTTTTGGACAAGAAAAGGTTAGAGTCTTCGCACTATACTTTCCCTTCTTCCCTGGTAAAATACCGTCTGGAAACGTCAGATATCCTTTTAGTTGGCACAGACGGTGAAGAAAAATTATGGAAAGCTATGTCGAACGTCTTCACTAACGTAGCCATTCACTTACGATGCGACATGCACCCTAAGGACAACATAAAGCACAAGTTGTCGGAATTGAGAGTGACCTTATTCCTGCTCGTGAAAAACATGCGATAGGTTTGGCTGTACTCTAGATGGTGTCAGAGAAGGTTTGTATCTATATATATATACATGTGTAAAATCTACGAATTATTGGGTATTATTCCCTTTACTAACAGGGATTAGATAAAAATTTTTATCGATATATATCCGATTAAACAGTTAATTCTTAACATTTAGAAGAAGCATTAATTATTATATTCTAAATTTCACTTTATTAAAGGTGGTCTTGTCGATTGTACATCGGAAAAGGAATTAAATCTTGCATTGGAGGATATCAAGAAAAGGTGTGGTGGCCCAAGCTTCATCCAAATGCAGATTCGTTCCTTCAGTATTTCTTGGCTGGTCCAGCTAACACTATCAAAGACAGCAGGCGAGCAGACACCCGGTCAATGTGCATTTGCGATTCCCTCCAACGACGTATACATACACAGAACGCTAGCGAATGCCTGAACAGGTACGTTAAAGAAAACGTATGTGTCTCGTTCGTTGGTCGATGTTGTGAAAAATATCGCGTCGTCGTAAAATGTCAGTTTGAGGGACAGTTTTTAGCAGTTCACGGGAAAGGAACCTACAAGCTAGCAGACGATTTCGAATTTATTAAAGTTGTAGAAAGCCAGTACTATCAGATGTCGAGCAGCCAGACAAAGAAACTGAAGAAACGATCCTTCGAATGTTCAGCTGTTGCAACCTCGAATTAGGGCAATGGATTGTTTATAGTGCAAAACAATCAGGTTTGTTTGTAAATGATTTGCCATTGCGCGATTTTCTGTACTCATCAACGTGTATTCATTTTAAATTTATAAATATTTTCAAAGGCGTAATAGGTGTTCCTTACGAAGTTTTGGAATCTTCATTTACTAAAGCAAACAAAATTAAGAAGCACGTGTGGTAAGTACATAGCACCGATGATAAATGGATCGCTTAAAAAGTTCATCAAATTGTCTTGAAGACAAAAAAATGCGAAACTTACAGCTCTAGCTGGCTAATGTTGGAATGCCTACCACCACTACGGAGACAAAAGGCCACTACGGCGACAAAAAGAAGAAAGGGTTCTGCTAACGACAAGCGAAACTCAGCAGACAGCCAATATGTCGCAAGTAGATTCACCATACTTTAGCCACTCACCCGAAACCAGCTAAGCTTGTACCCGCATTTGGCACATTCTCACTGGGACTCTTGAAGCTCCTTGAAAAAAAAGTGTCTATGCGTTATGGTTGCAGACAAGTCCTCAAACCACAGAAAGAGATCCCACCCGAACCTAGATCTAGTTATCGTCAGCGTAGCGAAGAGAAGTTTTATGAAGTATGCATGGTGATATGTGATCGGATAGCTGGATAATTTTGAGACAAAAGGCCAGGAGATAGAAGGAGAGATAGAAGGCCAGGCATCTGTACATGTGAGTTTTTTACTTATTTACTATTTTCTTACAAATTGCCACCAACTATTTTGTTTTAATGCCTGATGCTTGCAGCTAGCCTATAGCATTGAACCTTTGCTACGTATATTAAATACACCAATATATGTGCATTAGTGACTAACATGTAACATGTCATATGTGGTAATTTTAATTGTATTACTCTCCTTGATATGACCACAGTTAATAGAATATACATGGTTTGGAGACCATATAATACTACAATACAACTCATTAACTATGTTGAGGTAGATTTATGCAAAAAATTGTTCCTTTCTCATCACATGTCTATTGTATTATATAAACCAATAGCAATCTTATAATTAACATATTTTTCAAGTCAAGGCTGCTGAGCTTAGCAAGACGAATGCCATTGGTACTTTTGGCTAAAATACAATAGACACGTGCATAAACGTGGACAATAACATAGTTAATGAGTTGTATTGTACTTTTATTTAAGTCTCCAAACCATGTATATTCTATTAATTGTGATATGACTTTGTATTTGCACTGTATTAGACAGGTTCTGACTGAGGACAAAGGAAAAGGTAGCGAGGATGACATATTGAGCCTCGGGTAACATTCAGGCTCTTGGAAAAACAAAACTCACTATTTCCCTCGGGAGCATACATTAAGTGTATATTGTTCATTGCATTATTTAGCTGATTGCCTGTCTGCATAAATATGGATTATGAAATATCCATAGTGAAAATGAAATACCTAATTCTGGAAGACATTGGCAAGCACTTCATCGACCGTGCAGCAGAATTAGTTAAAAGTGAACATTCCTTTGTTTACGTTTTGAACAATATTCATTGGGAGGACCAAGCGCATGATATAAGGCAGGATGTCCAAAACCGAAGTGTTCATGCTGTGGCAACAAGTATTGTGTTCAACCAGGTTCCTGATAAGAGATTGCCTGATTCTGGTCCACAGCAATTTCTGAAAGATTGCAATGTCCATCAACTAGTGGAAATCAATGAACTGGAATCTGATGCAATTCAGAGTTCGTCTTTTTGAGTTTCAAATTAAAATTTTGATTTGGTAACCTTTGGCGCCCTTCTTCGCTAGACCCAGTCCTAAAGTACATCACGCATGTTTCATACCAATGTAGTGCCGTTTTAACGCCCTATCTTATATACGCCCTGCTTGGTTATCCCAGCCAAACGTCTCCAGCAGTTGCACCATTTCTATGAGGCATCTTAAGTTGGATATGTATGTGTTTCTTACATGCGTTGTAAGGATGTCGATAACAAAGTCCATTGCGCTCTCTTGATGGGGAATTCAAGGGTGGCATGAATCAAGCAACCACCATCCCACGACTAGAGCTGATGGAGCAACAGGACAGCATCAATCAGCAATTTCAATCGTCAAATTCAGCAAGAGGTCTACTGGACGCTGAGCAAAGTTACGTTTTGGAGGATTCGACATGCGTCTTCATTCAAGTTCTCAAATAGAATCAAAGCCACCATTCATAGCATCTCAAGCGAACCCGGCGGATTATGCCTCGAGAGGCCTTCGCCCCAGCGACACGTTTGAGATAGATCAACGATCCATCTCGGCCGGACCCTCTCGGCCGGAAGAGAAATGTTGATGTATTTGAGCTGTAACTGATGAAGTAAAGCGCCTCGACGTCTTTATTTCACGTTACTCCGTCAAGATACCGTCATCAGAAAGTGCGGCATGGGGCTAATTAATGTTCGATTCGGATTTATCCAATTCGTTCAACGCCGGCGTTCAGAAATTTCTACAGATAATGATCCGGCGTCCATAGTGGGGTGAATAGGGCCTGAGAGTAGAAAAGTTGCAGAATGCCCAAATCAAGCTAGTCAGTTCTGTACAACGCCAGTGTTTTTCCAACGAGATCGCCTGCAAGTCGAGACCACACGCTATTTCAGTCAAGAAATCTAGTGGTTTGTTCAATTAGCGCGGGTAAACGTTACGTGCATGTGCGAGGTTTTGTTAAAGCGCGGGAAAAATGACCAAAATTATATCCAATGAAGTGCAGACAGAAAAAAATAATCGCTTGCAAATATAAGGTACGGAATTTTTGAGTTTCTTTTTGTGTGAAAAGAAAGAAGTCCTCGTAGTAATTTGAGTTTACCGTTTTTTCTAAAGCATAATGAACGGCAAAGCAAGAGCTTTCATCGTTCTTTTTACAACTGTTGTTGTTGACACAGTCACTGATAGGAAGTGTGCACTGGAACAGAAAATTAGATAAGGAAAACATGAAAAACATCAGTGTTCGGACGGAAAAAAGTCACATATAGAGTAGATAATGACATGGCAAGATCGACTGGTTCGCTGGAAAGTGTTTTTTTGTGTGTTTATCGCTGGAACGAGGTACGACAGCAAAACCGAAGGTTTTTTCATTCCCAAAGCTCAAACAGATTAGAGAAGCTTCGAGAGCCAATTGATGAATTGGGCAAAAAGGGGTTGGGTTTACTACAAACCTTGGAGTAAATGGCGTTCCAGCTGTAAAGTAAAAAGGGAGGGAAAACTGTAGAAATTGAATTCCCACAAATCATCCCCTAGACGAAGGTTCAAAGAGTCCAAGGCTTTTTGAATTTTTTTTTGTATTATTTCATAAAATGATGGAATCCTTTTAGCTGGCCCTTTACCATTATAATCGAAACTAATGAAGCAATTTGCAAATAATAAAATCATGATCCTGGTCTCTTTGGGCCTGTTCACACTACACTGTTAGATCGATCTGAGATCGATCCAAGACAAAGCATGCCTTGTGTGAACCTTCGCCGAAAGTTTAGGATCGATCTCAGATCGATCTGAGTCAGTCCGCTTGAAAAGTAGATCTCAGATCGATTCGAGATCGATCTTTGTCAAGTGTGAACATAATTGGATTGAAATTAAGTGAGTGTCTAGCTCCCATTCCCCAAAGTTTCCCGCCTTCGCGCGGGCGTCGCAGAATTTAATGAACGCTGCAGACTTCAGTTTTATATTATTCTGCTAATCGACTGTAAAATTCAGTGAAAAAGCTTGTTTTTTCGTCGAAAATGTCGAGAAAAGGAGATGTATGGTCTGACAAAGAAACTTTGGAACTCCTTGCGGCGTGGGGGACTGAAGAAATCCAAAAAAAGCTTCAAGGGGTTCACAGAAACACGGATATCTATAGAAAAGTTAGCGAGTTGTTGAAAAAAAAGGAATAAATCGGGATTGGACGCAATGCCGAACAAAGTTAAAGCACTTAAAGTCAGCATATAAGAAGCACAAAGATAACTTATCGCGATCTGGGGCCCGAAGATGCAAGCAGCCCAAATATTTTGAAATGATGGACAGTTTTCTTGGTGATCGTCCTGAAGCCGAAGGACTAGAAAACAGCATCGACTCATCCGGTGACGCTCTTCCGTCGGGTTCGGTTTCAGAAATTTCAGATGGTGAGTTGATAATTATTTTTACGAGCTTTTTTAGACCATAGTTGGACCTTTTGTTCTGGTTTCAATTGAGGTTTTTTAAATATTTAGCAGAAGACGACCTAGTGCAGAAGTATGGCGAAGGGAAGATGATTGAAAAGCAATGTCCTGAGTGTTACGAAAAGTTTGAATTGAGGACAGCTGGCACTCACACTGGTAATAACAATACCTTGGCAGTATCCTGTGACGACCAAATGGTGTGTCCGTACTGTAATTACACAGAAGGTAGAGCAGTATTACAATAAAGGGATCGGATTTTGTACAATCTTAATAATCACATAGCAAGCAGAGAACAAATAGATAATAGGCCATTTCAGTTTTCATTCAAGGTCTTAACTCTGCAGTTCAGTAGATTAATGAATAAAAACACTTTCTGCTCACTTGTAAACTGTAGTTGATCAGGATGGTGAAAATAAGGAATCAACCAGCGGAATTGAGAAGCCTACAACTCCTGCACCTACCAACGATAAAGATGGCAAAACAACAACGTCCAGTAAACGTAAATGCAAGAAAGAAAAACCCTCGAAAATGCAAGTTGCATTTGGAAATGCAATTAAAGAACACACTACTTGAATGCAAGAATCAGACAAGAAATTCTTGTCTGAAATACGGGAACAAGCAGAAAAAGAAAGAGAATTACGGAAAGAGGAGCTTGGTGCTTTTAAAGATGCAATGGCACTTCTTGCAAGTGCCGTTGCAGGAAGAGCACAACCAGTAGCACAACCTGTAGCACAATCAGTACCAGTTTATCAACCACCTTTCTACCCTATACCTTTGCAACATGATATAAACATTGAAAACCAGCCAACCTATTTTAAGCTTTAACTGAGCATTAACATACTGTTTATACTGTTGTATACACTTATACATTTTTGTTGATCATTGATGTTAAATAATGAAGTTACACATTTACGTTATTGTTATTATTAATTTCTTTTTATAAGGAATTGGTCTACTGATTGCCTCAGTTTTCTTTAGTGTAACTGTCTATTTGTGGTACTCAAACTGTTATACATAAACTAATTACTACAACATGAATTTGTTCAAGTAAATAAATCCTTCTTAGTTTGTTATGAAATATTCTTTAATTATTGAGGTTCTTATCTTTTCTGCATTAGCATTATTTACTTGGTAGACAGCATTAACAGTCTCATCATCATTAGCAATAAGCTCAAGTTCATCATTAGCAATAGGCTCAAGCATATCTTCCCTCATCTCACATATATTATGGAGCACTCAGCATGCTGCAACTTTGATTGGTAGGTATTGCAAACTTGTATAGCTTTTGCTAAGCAGGCATCTAAATCTGTTCTTCAGCCGTCCAAATGCGCATTCCACCACTTGTCGTGCTCTGCTTAGACGATAATTGAATTTCTTCTGATCTTGATGAAGATTACCATCATTTGGATATCGCTTCATTAGCCAAGGCAAAAGTAGATATGCTGGATCTCCAATTAACATGACTGGTACATCGCACCCACTTATGTTCATGGTCATCTAATATAGGACAAACACATTGTATTTAAATAATAACAAACCCACAATCTAACTGCTCTAACTAGGTTACCTAAAGGCAGTAGTGCTGCCTATACTCTTATAGAAATAGCATGCGCAAAATGCTTGAACATGACTATAATGAATGGAATCAATGGATTGTTAACTTGGTGAAATATTTCCTCATACCTGTACTCATGATCAACCACAGCCTGCAGAACAATGGAATAAAACCCTTCCGATTATAATAATCGGCTGATGATTGTCGTGAGGCAACAATAGGGATATGTGTGCCATCGATCGCTCCAGCACACTGAGGGAAACCCCAGATCTGGTGAAAACCATTAAGGACAGTACGCAGGGTTTCACCTGTTGGCCACTTAATAACCCTAGTAAGTAGCGTGTCTACAATTGCTTGGCAAACATCATGAACAATTTCGCACACTGTGCTTTTTCCAACCCCAAAGCGCCATGCTAGAGAACGAGATCTTCACCAGTGGCCAAATGCCATAAGCAAATTTCCACTCTTTTTTCAGCAGATATCGCTTTTTGGAAGCTTGTGTTTTGACGCGAAAGATCGCCAGATATTCTGTGACACACAAAATCGAAAGTTTCCCGAGACATTCGAAAATTTTGAAGCCAAAGACTGTCTTCTTTCCAAAGAGCAACCGTTTTTTTCCCAAAATGATCCAATGCATTTACTTTCTTGAACCCAAAACCGTCGTTCAGAGAATGATCTGCTACACAGTGCTCGAAAATACAAGAATAGCACAGCTTCTCTCTTTTTAACGTTTCTTCTCCATTGACTTAATGTCTTCATATATTTCCTCCTTAAGCATATACGTCTCTTTTGGATTTTTTTTGTAATTTGTTATAAAAGCCAAAGCGACAGAAATGATCTCTGCCCAGTGTCTCTGCCGCCTCGTCTGCCGCCATCTTGTTTCAGAACCCGACCTCTTACGATGTTCTTCCGAAGAGATCCGAATTAAAAATAAATAAGATAGGACCAGGTTTGCCGAGGCAGTGTGAACAGGCAGAAAAATACGTTAAAATCGTCCTGAGATCGATCTGAGATCGATCCGGCCAAATCGATCTAAGATCGACCATAGTGTGAACAGACCCTTTGACACTTATTATTATCTGTTTCATGGTGAGATCAGATGACAGGTAGAATTAAATGTTGCAGTTTAGAAAAGGTTTTTAAGTAATATTGTATATTTTTATGATATCTTTATGATATCGTCTTTGTGATAGATTTGGGAGCGACACAGCTTCCAAAGCCTTCATGTTAGGAATATCAGGATAAATAGTTCGCTTCTGAACACGCTTGATGCAAGAGATACTGAGCGGCTCCAAAATTCCACAACAGGCAACCATATTCAAGGACTGATTTTATACGGGTAGTATAGACAGTTACAAGAGAAGCGTGGTGAAGACCAGCATGTTTCAATATTATATAGGCGTAGGAAATAGAGGCGTTTAGAGGGCTTGGATATAATATATACGCAATGTGTGTATTCCATTTAAAATCCACTGAAATATGGACACCTAAAATTTTCGCTTAAAATACCAGAAGTAGTTCGTGGTTATTTACGAAATTTGGGTCTAGATTTTGATGGGCTTTCGCAGAAGAGATAGTCATGCAAGTCTTGACACTTAGCTTGGTTGACTTTCATATCATCGTTATCTATGCACCAGCAGTTTATTGCATTAACGATGGATTGCATTTTACCTTGCTCGCCTTTAGGAAAAACTTCAGATACATTTGTATCATCCACATATTTTCGCCTTCGATCCTTGTCAGATAACAAATCATTTATCATGATTAGGAAAAATATTGCACCCTTGCCCGGCGCTTCGGGAAAAATGCAAATGATTGCGTTTTACATTTAATTACTTGTCGATGCGAGCAACAGATCTTGGTATTCGCAATAGCCAGTGCGAAACATAGTGACAAAATATATCATTTATCTACAATTAATTGCAATTATTTTTTACGATATCTGCACCATGGTGCAATATTATGGAATAACCTACCACAGACACTAAGAATGTCGGAGTCCGTAGTTTTAACATAGGGTGGATTAAAAACACATTTGTTTAGAACTGTGTATATAAAGATGTCGATTTTATTTACGTCTCACGAGATATGGTTGAACATTTAATAACAAACGATTGCCAATTGACATTATTATTTATTGAAAATGAGTCAAGAGTTTTGATTGGCCAGCAGCTGTTGGCGAAATCGTCATATCCGCTCGGCAGCTGCCCAAATTTGGACAGTGACGTCACTTCGTCGGATATGAAAAAAATTATTGCACGTTTGACGTCACTTCGTCAGATATGAAAAAAATTATTGCACGGTATGACGTCACATATGTCTCCTTGTCTACAACGCAAGCGTTTAGTCTAAGCCCAAAATTTTTGCAAATAAATAATAAAACAATTATTGAATTCGGTTCTCGCAGGATATGAGGAATTATCAAGGCCTCGGTTTGTGTTATCCGCCTCAGCCTTCGGCTTCGGCAGATAACACAAACCTCGGCCTTAATAATTCCTCATATCCTGCTCAACCTCATTCAATAATTGTTTAATAATTGTAATTTTATACACTTTTTAATGTAAAGCGCTTCTGGACATATATAGAAGATGCGCTATATAAGATTAAAATGTTATTATTATTATATACTGTATATATTAACCATTGTTGGTTCCATTGATGATAATTATAGTCAAAATGTGACTTCCAGTGTTTATTCCAAGCAGAGCCGAAACTAGTTCTTTAATATACGTCGTGCAAAAGAAATCCGACAGGACTACTTTGAATATGCGAACTATGTAACTCCCAAATTATTGAATATGTTTTGGCCCTGAAATTCCCGGGCTAAGAACTAAAAATGTACGGTGCAGAAAAGTTTTTTTCTTTTAAAAGGTCTTCCAATTTCTTTTACATCATCAGGGATAGTTGTCATTGCCCTAATAGAGATGATTAAACGTGGGATGGTGTCCTGGATCAGTGATCACACTTGGTTTGAAATCATATCGCCTTTTATTTTCTATCAGCCTAAAATTAACATAAAAAATAATTGCTAAACTTTAAACTAGGGCATATAACACAAATTAGGGGTTGAACTGTTCAAGCGGTGAAATTGTTATGAAAATGAAAGTGAAGATTAGAGCTTTAGATAGAAAAAGGCGAAACAGGAGCATGCAGTGACCCCTTTGCAAAAAAAGTAAAACAAAACTGGTAACCTTCCTTTTATGCTATTTTGCTATTTTTCGCCATATTACTGCCCATAACTTGTGTGCCTTACCCGCCCAGCCCCCCCCCCCTTTTGCAGACAAAAATCCCTGAAGTAATTCTTAAGTATTGAATATCATATCAAACTTGGTTGCTTTTAAAAACTGAAAAATTCCGAAAAATTGCGTCGCGTTGCCGCGTGAAATATTACTAGGGAGCAAAACCAAAATCATTTTTTATTTTCTTCTTATTTATTTACTCTTTTTTTTATATTTTTCGCCGTTGTATTAAGAAATACAATATTATTTTTCTGAACAGGTACCATTCTACCAGTGCTACCCTTATCATTCACTTACCTAAAACCAGCAATTATTACAATTACAAACACAACCGCAAAACATAGCCCAAGCCATGCCAAGACAACTATTAGGACTTGTTTTACGTGCCCAACTACACTTTTGTCAACTTCTGTTAACTTTTCGGTACCTATATAACCGTAGACGGGCGCTTTAGAAACTGATGAAAATTAGTTACATGAGTACAAAATGAGTACAAAATTCCATATAGACGCTGAATTGTTTTAAATAAAGGGAGCTGGACAAAAGAAGTTGATGTAGAATGAGGTTTTCTACATCAAAGTTTAATTGTGTTTGAAACCTGAATTGCATATGTCATTGAGGTAAACTATCGCCTGTATTCAAAAAGCTCACTCACACTCATACTCATCGAGTGTGACATATAAATTTCGTTAATGCTGATCAATGAGAAAGTTTTTTCTGAATAGATGGAAAGATATAAGGTAAATCACTGAAAATCAAGCCCCTGTTCGGCTGGAAATACCGCCATTGAAACGTTATGAGAAGATTAAGAAGAGTTTGAGTGTGCTTTTAGAATACAGGCGTATGTTTGGAAGCTGTCAAGTGGGTGGGGAAGTTGACACTTCTGTTTTGTAATTCGCGAAGAAGTTCGGAAGTTCGATTTGAACTTCAGAATTTCAACTCGACTTTCGACTCACCTAAATCGCTATAAAATGACCACTATAAAATACCAGGACAAAGCAATTACAATAATATTTCTTTGCTGCATTAAAATTGCTTTGAAATTCCGAAGTTCGATTTGAACTTCGGAAATTCGTTACAAATTACAAAACGGAAGGGACAAACAGAGTTCGCAACTGGAGCGGCCAAAGTTTTATGAAATCAACTGTAATATGTCGCACAGTAGCGTAGCCAGCCTGACGATTTGTCCTGCTATGCTAATATTTTAGTGTTCATTGACTGTGAAAACAATAAATCTGTAAAGAAATGAATAAATATAATAACTCGAAATTTACATAGCGGGACAAAATCGTCAGGCTGGCTACGCCACTGATGTCACATATGCTGCATTATTGATTTTGATATTTGACGTTGGATTGAATACGCCACGAATTAATAATTCTCAAAATTATTTGAAAAGATTAAATCTATAATTGCTCCGAAATTACAAAGCTCGAAAATATCACGTCGCGTTGTCAAATTGCGTCCGATAGTATGGAAGTTGTTTTTTTTTCTGTCAAGTTAAATTGTTAAAAAGATATAATATTATTATAAAACATTATGTCGCCTACACAATGAACTACAGTGATCAAATAAAACGCATTGTATTTGAATTTTCAAAGCGCATCATAATTTTGCGTTATAATAATTATTGCGAGAAAAGTAAGGCATCCAACTAGGTTTATGCAATTAAAGAATGTTAAATCAAGAACACTTACCATTTACTTCAGCAACTAAAAAAAACAAGATAGAAGTTAGCAATTATATACAACAATAATACAAGTCGTCTCGTATCATGCATACAATAACAAATCACCATGCTTCACAATTAAGCCATGTTGTGTTCTTGTTAAACTTGGCAGTATGTTCCATTTCCCGAGTAGCCATATTTGCATAGTACAGTATGGCAGTAGCCATATTTAAGACATAACCGAGTACAAAAAGCTATCCCAACATTACTTTAAATTCAAAAAGGTTTTTGAACGTTTAGATTCGTATTTTGATAAAACCAATTTCACTCAAACTTTATAGAGTCGCCTGAAAAATGCCAATAACCACAGCATAGATATTCGAAGTATAAGTAGCTATACCATTAACTGACGATTAGTCTTTGAAGATTTTGTACTGTTTTGATGTTTTGAAAGTTGAATTTTTTAACAGTTAATCAAGGTGGCTCGATATTTTTTCTTGAAATTTTTAGATGCACATTTTAAACAGGGATGTTAGACATTTAATGTTTCGCTAGAAAGCTAAAAGTTAATATACTTAGCTGGTAACATACCTAGAGCTGAACTTGTGCCTGGCACCTCGGCTAACATGGCGGCAGAGACGTTTCAAAATGGACGCCAAACAAGGTTTAATTCTGTTTATATCAATCCAATAAAGTTTATACCGGTGATTCCCGGTTTTTTGGCATTAAACATTTACGCTTTAGGTGCTTTGTCCATAAAAATGTTTTTAAAAAATTCTGTCATGGGGAAAATTTTTTATGCGTTTTTGTAAATAAAAAAAATTTCTTATAGCTAAAACTTTTTAAGCTAAAACTTTTTTATAGATGAAGCATCTATACCGTCAACGTTTAATAAAAAAAAATTGGGGGTCACCGAACTAGTTTGGGACATAAAACGATTAAACCCTGTTGGCAGCCATTCTGAAACGTCTCTGTTGCCATGGTAAATTTGTTCTGCAAGTTGCCTTTTACCTGCAGGGGCAAGGGGGGCAAAAATGCCCTTTCATTTTAAAAGATTATTTACATTCTATATCCGAAGTAGCTAGAAGTGTTACAAACGAGCATCAAGAATAACACAATCGAAATTAAGGTGGCTCGATACGATTTTTCGAAATTTTTAGATGCACATTTTAAACAGGGATATTAAGCACCTAAATATTTCACTATAAGGCTAAAAGTTAATATACTTTGCAGGAGACATATCTAGAGCGGAAATATTCTCAGAATTTTTGCCTGGCACCCGTTACCATGGCAACAGAGACGTTTCAAAATGGCCGCCAAACAGGGTTTAATCGTGTTTATATCGCAAACGAGTTCGGTGACCCCCAATTTTTTTTTCATTAAACGTTTACGCCATAAATGCTTTATCTATAAAAAAGTTTTAAAAAAATTCTAACATGGGGAATTTTTTCTATTTACAAAAACGTTATTTTTGCTTATTAAAAAATTCCCCCATGTTAGAATTTTTTTAGAACTTTTTCTTAGATAAATAATCTATAGCGTAAACGTTTAATGAAAAAAAAATTGGGGGTCACCCAACTCGTTTGTGATATAAACACGATAAAACCTTGTTTGGCGGCCATTTTGAAACGTCTCTGTTTCCATGGTAACGGGTGCCCGGCAAAGGTTCTGAGAATTTTTCCGCTCTATATATGTTTCCTGCAAAGTATATTAACTTTCAGCCTTATAGTGAAATATTTAGGTGCTTAATATCCCTGTTCAAAATGAGCCCAAAAAAAATTCGAGAAACTGTATCGAGCCACCTTAACACAAGAAATTATCTTGGAAAGAGAAATCACGATGATACGAAAGTCAACTGACGAAGTTTTTCAAACATTCTTTATTAATGCACCGAAATCACGACGATGCGAAGTTCAACTGACAATTTTTGGAAACATTCTTTACTAATGCACCGCTACAGAAGTGCCCTTTCATCAAAATCTACCCCCTTTGCCCTCGCATCGTTCCGGCGTCCCTGTGTAAGAATACATAAATTTCCTGCTAAATGCAGCAGAAAAACGTCGACGGTTTACTTCACTTTTATGAGTGTATTTGTCGACAAAAATGGAAATGCTATCGACTAATTTCAAGCATTTCGTAATATAAGCTTAAGTCTGGATAGCTCAGGTGATTCTCTCAAAATTGAAATGGCGAGGGGTTGCTGATGCATGTATTTCTTGTAGTAAGAGTGTTTTTCAACCCTTCATGCTTATTTTCGTGACGCTATATGCGATAAAAATTCGTGTACTTGCACAAAAAAAGTACAAAGTTCATTACCGTCATCATCTATTATAGTCACTGTGGTTTCCACAACAGTTATTTTGGCATTGAAAGGGTCATTAAACTCCACAAAAAATGTGAAACTTTCGTTTCCTTCGTAAATGCTATCCTGAATGATAGAAATCTCTTGACAGCCAAATGTGCCTCTGGGATCGACTATATTGAGCTCGCGTGTTTCTTTTTCGTATGAGTAATCTTCTCCACTTGTTGCAGTGCCATTTCTGGATGCAAATCTTAAAATATGGAAAGAAACACATTAAACACTTAAAAACGAAATTGGTTGTATGCTCTTTTGGTTGTACAAATTTATAAACGGTAAACATAGCTTAAGTATTATTTCCGTCTAAAGATTGAATAAAATTATGTTGAAAAAGAAGACTTTTCAGTTTGATGTTGGGAAAAGTAGGAAAATGCTGAGAAATTATAAAGAACAAATACAACGAAGTTTACTTACGTTACGTTAATGGCAACAACGCCCCCCAAATTGCTAAATGCACGATAACAAACACTCACTGAACCATTTTCCTTTCGAACAGTTTGGGTGGAACTTTGAAATACAAATGTAATTGTACCTGCATCAAAATGTGAAAAGAAAGAATACATTACTGACGTGCAGGGGCCGTGGAAGATGGTTAAGTTGGGGGTTAATATTCATATATTCTTTTTAGCAGACTGTAAAACAATCAATTTCAAAACAAACTAAAAATGCTAATCGTGAATTTATGAATACTTGTATATTTATTTAAAACCATAGAGAACCAATATATACAGTGTGAGATACGTAAACAGTTTTTCATATTTGAAGGAATGGAATTCAAAATGTACAAAGTGTTTGTTAACATTACGACTGGATGTCTGAAGTGGAGGACTGCACGACTAGAGTTTATAACGAACTGCGTATCTAGATTTTCGCTGTAGATTCCAAACCGGAAGTAAGTCATACATGCAAATTAGTTTATCCTGAAACGATATCAGTCTACATGAATGAAACGATCGATATTAGTCTACATCAATCGAGCTAGGGATACAAGTCAAGTGTTCTTCAAGAGTGATAATCAACCCCACAGATAAATAATCAAATTTATATCAGTCACCCCAATTTTTTGTGGCATTAAGCGTTTACGCTTTAGATGCATGCTTTATTTAAAAAAAGTTTTGAAAAAATTCTGTCCTGGGGAAAATTTTTCATAAGCCAAAATAACGTTCTCGTAAATAGAAAAAATATCCTTGACAGAATTTCTTAAAACTTTTTTATAGTTAAAACTTTTTAAAGATAAAGCATCTATAGCGTAAACGTTTAATTTGAAAAAAATTGGGCGTCAACGTACTCGATTTCGATATAAATACGATTAAACCCTGTTTAGCGGGAATTTTGAAACGTCTCTATTGACTAATTGAGTATACTATATATTGTTACGCTCCTCGAATTTTTGTCAAAATTCTTATTTCTTGCAAGAGCCTTTTAAAAAACCCTAATTTTTTTTTGCTTACAGTCTTCGTTATAAGGGCAATTGTATTCTTAAGACTATCTATATACTAATTTCTACATTCACTATACATTCGTTAAAATCTACAAAAATATTCAACGAAGGCTTGTAAAAATCGTTGTTGTGTTCCTCGAATTTTTGTAAAACTTTTTCTTAGTAAAGTGCCTTTAAAAAACACTTCTTTTGTTTATATAGTTGTAATTATAAGAGTAGTTGTATAAGACTATATGTATACGAAACTCCTGATACTGAATGAGATTTACTCTGTAGTGAATGTAGTTTTTTTTTGTTGATACGTTTTAAAGCAAAGTTCTGTTACACCATGTGTTATTATTCCTACAAATATATGAAAAAATTATATAAAATTATTCTGTAACGAAACGATCCAATTAAAATTTGCTTTGACGTTTTGATCCGAGAGAAATTTTTATACAGGACATCAACGGCTAACCTTGGCAGACTGTTCCACTTCCCGAGTAGCCATTTTTGCATGTACAATTGAAAGAACCATCAGTATTGTTACAGTAGGCGTTGTGATGGCAATTATGGGAACCTGCACTACATTCATCGATATCTCAAAAAGGAATGAACGAGAAAAAGTGAGAAATTATGGTATAAAATTATGTTCAAAGTCTTATTTTTTTAATACATAATAAATAATAAACAACTTTATTTCAAAAGGGTAGCACACAACAGCATATATGGGCTGATAAACTTGTGGCCCTCAATCACCTAGTTACAATTATATGAGAATTATAGAAATAACAATATTCATAAATATATACACATAAAAGTAAAAAATTTATTAAGAACTTAGCTAAGACTTCAAAATGATCAACATCCTTATATACTTCTATAAAATAGTTTTTGGGAGAGGCGATCGTCACAAAGCCCTTCTATTCCATTTTGGTAGTATTTTTACAAAATCATATAATAAATATAATTATTTAATATCAACTACTAACCTTGACAGTCTGTTCCATTTCCAGAGTAGCCGCTTTTGCATGTACAATTGAAAGAACCATCAATATTTTCACAGTAGGCGTTGTGATGGCAATTATGAGAACCTGCACTACATTCGTCGAAATCTAAAAGATCAAATAAAAAATGCAATAGTTACATTAAAACATTCTGCCATCAGGATTTTTCGAATCCAAATAAAATTCGACCCGGAGAAGATAATGGTTTTAACCTGTTTTTGGGTTATACACATACAGGTATATACACATACATAAAGACTTCAAAATATACTTTATACTATATACCTTTTTAAAATAGTTTTGGCAAGAGGCGATCGTCAAAAGGTCCTTCTGTTCCATTTTGGGAGTATTTGTACAGAATCATATCATAAATATATTTAATATCAACTACTAACCTCGACAATCTGTTCCATTTCCAGAGTAGCCGTTTTTGCATGTACAATTGAAAGAACCATCAATATTTTCACAGTAGGCGTTGTGATGGCAATTGTGAGAACCTGCACTACATTCGTCGAAATCTAAAAGATCAAATAAAAAATGCAATAATTACATTAAAACATTCTGCCATCAGGATTTTTCGAATCCAAATAAAATTCGACCCGGAGAAGATAATGGTTTTAACCTGTTTTTGGGTTATACACATACAGGTATATACACATACATAAAGACATCAAAATATACTTTATACTATATACCTTTTTACAATAGTTTTTGCAAGAGGCGATCGTCGAAAGGTCCTTTTGTTCCATTTTGAGAGTATTTGTACAGAATCATATCATTAATATATTTAATATTAACTATTAACCTTTACAATCTGTTCCATTTCCAGAGTAGCCGTTTTTGCATGTACAATTGAAAGAACCGTCATTATTGTTACAGAAGGCGTTGTGATGGCAATCATGGGAACCAGCACTACATTCGTTGAAATCTTAAAGATAAAGAAAATGCAATAATTACTTTAAAGCATTCTGCCATGAGGATTTTTGCAATTCAAATCAACAAAATTTATAGAGTAATAGTGGCATATTAGTAATAACTTTATATGGCTTGTATGATTACAATAGATATTGGCTCGGCGTACACTGTAAAAGCTGGCTGGTAGAAATGACGAAAGGAAGTTTGAAACGATTTAAAATGCCTGATTCAAAGAATTTAAAAATTTTAAATTGAATTTAACCAATTTAAATATAAAAACCCCAAAACTGGTTAAAACCAAATTAAAATGGTACAACTAATCAACAATATCTGGTAAAAAGGAAATGAAATCTTTCAGTAGTCAAAACTATGCTCGGCCATTACCACCTAAAATATATGAAATTAAAAAAAATTCTGCCATGGGGAAAATTTTAAAGAAGCCAAATTGACGTTTTTTTAAAGAAAAAAAGCCTTTTATTCCCTGAATTTCCTTTAACTCTGCGTTTGAAATATGAAATATTTACTGCAAACCTTCGCAATTTGTCCCACTTCCTGAGTAGCCATTTTTACAAGTACAATTGAAAGAACCATCAGTATTGTTACAGTAGGCGTTGTGGTGGCAATTATGAGACCCTGCACTACATTCGTTAATATCTAAAGAAATAATCAACGAAGGTGTGTAAAACTCGTTGTTGTCCTCCTCGAAATTTTTGTCAAACTTCTTCTTAGTGAAGTGCCTTTTAAAAACACTTCTTTTGTTTATGGTCGTATTTATAAGGGTAGTTGTAAAAGGCCATATGTATACGAAACTCCAGATACTAAATAGGAATTACTCTGTGGTGAGTGTAGTTTTTTTCGGTTGGTACGTTTTGAAGCAATGCATGTACAATTGAAAGAACCATCAGTATTGTTACAGTAGGCGTTGTGATGGCAATTATTAGAACCTTCACTACATTCGTCGATATCTCAAAAATGAAAGAATGAGAAAATGTGAGAAATGTTGGTATAAAATTCATAAAATGTTCAAGCCCTCAATCATCTAGTTACAATTATATAAGAATTATAGAAATAACAATATTCATAAATATATACACATAAAGGTAAAAAATTTTATTTACGACTTCAGACTTAAAAATGATCAACATCCTATATACTTCTTTAAATTAGTTTTTGCAAGAGGCGATCGTCCAAAGGTCCTTCTATTCCATTTTGGGAGTATTTTTACAGAATCATATCATAAATATATTTAATATTAATTGCTAACCTTGACAATCTGTTCCATTTCCAGAGTAGCCGTTTTTGCATGTACAATTGAAAGAACCATCAGTATTGTTACAGTAGGCGTTGCGATGGCAATTATGTGAACCTGCACTACATTCGTCGAGTTCTAAAAGATAAAGAAAATGCAATAATTACTTTAAAACATTCTGCCATGAGGATTTTTGCAATCCAATTCAACAAAATTTATAGAGTAATAATGGCATATTTAGTAATAACTTTTAACTTTATATGGCTTGTATGATTACAATAGATATTGGCTCGGCGTACACTGTAAAAGCTGGCTGGCCAAAATGACGAAAATAAGGTCGAAACGATTTCAAATACTTGATTGAAAGAATTAAGAAAATTTATATTGAATTTAACCAATTTAAAATTTAAAATTTAAAAACCCAAAGACTAGTTAAAACTAATGAGACAATTGGGAGATCTAGTGAGGACGATATGGCAAACCCAAGCTCACCACTAATTGAAAAAAATAATGCAATTGTTTTTGGTTGTTTATTACTTGTAACCATTTTGCCTGAAATTTTGCGTACTAACCAAAGCTTTCCATTAATCCGAAAATATATATGCGATAAAAATTCGTGTACTTGAACAAAAAAGTACATTCAAAGTTCATTACCGTCATCATCTGTAATGGTCACTGTGGTTTCCACAACGGTTATTTGATCATTGAAAGGGTCATTAAACTCCGCAATAAATGTGAAATTTTCGTTTCCTTCGTAAATGCTATCCTGAATGATAGAAATATCTTGACAGCCATTTCCGCTTATAAGCTCGCGTGTTTTCTTCTCATATAAGTAATCTTCTCCACTTGTTGCAGTGCCATTTCTCGATGCAAATCTTAAAATATGAAAAGAAACACATTAAACAGTTAAAACGAAATTGGTTTTAAATTACGCTCTTTTAGTTGTACAAATTTACTAACGGTAAACATAGCTTAAGTATTTTCGTTTAATAATATTATGGTTGAATAAAATTATGTTGAAAAAAAAGACTTTTCAGTTTGTTTTTTTAAAAAGTGAGAAAATGCTGAAAATTATTAAGAAAAAATACAACAAAGTCTACTTACGTGACTCTAAAGGTAGCAGCGCTCCCGAAAACCACATAACAAACACTCACTGAACCATCTCCCTCTCCAAAAGTATAGGTGGGACGTTTGAATGAAAATGTAATTGTACCTGCATCTATAAGTGTGAAAAGAAAGAATATAATTTATTACGGATGTGCGGGGGCCGTGGAAGTTGGTTAAGTTTAGGGTTAATATTCATGTATTCTTGTTAGCAAACCATAAAAAGTCAATTTCAAAACAAACTAAAATGCTAATCGTGAATTTATGAATACTAATATTTTTATATAAAACCATAGCGAACCAATTTAAACAGTATGAGATACGTAAACAGTTTGTCAAATTTGAAGAAATGCAGTTCAAAATCTACAAAGTTTTTGTTAACATTACGACTGGACGGACGTGGAGGACTACACGAATAGATTTTATAACAAACTTCCACCGTCCGCCTCACCAACAGTGATGATGTATGCGTATCTAGATTTTCGCAGTAGATTCCAAAACGGAAAAAAGTCATGCATCCAAATTAGTCCATCCTGAAACGATATTAGTCTGCATCAATCGAGAGATACAAGTCAAAGAGTTCTTCAAAAGTGTTTTCAACTCAAGAGATAAATAAATCTGCATCTAAGTCTATGTTTGTTTGTTTGTAATTTTGTATAGTTGAGTTGTTAATATTAATTTTTGTACTCCAATTTCTGTAAACATTATCTTTTATTTGAACCGCTGCATGTTCGCTATCCGAAAATAAATATTCGGTGAGTTCAAAGTACACAGTGTCCATCAAATGAGTCTAACGTTGTCTAAAGATTTATCTGAAGATATATCTTTATCAACCCGACGCAACTGAAAGTGATGATAACTAACTAACCATGGCAGCAGAAAGCGATAGACCACATGCGAATGATGCGAGTCTCGCCGAAGAATCGAGTGAATCTCAGTTTTCTGCAGCAGGCATCACAATGGAAGATGTGAAACCATTCATAACATTCGTATATAGAGGATGTATATGCATAAGAAAGTTTATACAAAATGTTCTACCCATAATAACAAAATGATCTTAATTCAAAATCTGAATTTCCTTTTGCTCTGCATTTGAAATATGAAATATTTACTGCAAACCTTGGCAATCTGTTCCATTTCCTGAGTAGCCATTTTTACAAGTACAATTGAAAGAACCATCAGTATTGTTACAGTAGGCGTTGTGGTGGCAATTATGAGACCCTGCACTACATTCGTTAATATCTAAAGAAATAATCAACGAAGGCATTTAAAAATCGTTGTTGTGCTGCTCGAAATTTTGTCAAACGTCCTCCTAGTGAAGTGCCTTTTAAAAACACTTCTTTTGTTTATAGTCGTTATCTTAAGGGTAGTTGTATAAGAGTTGTATAAGGTAGTTGTATGTATACGAAACTCCAGATAATAAATGAGAATTACTTTGTAGTGAGTGTTGTTTTTTCAGTTGGTACGTTTTGAAGCAAAGTTCTGTTACACCATGTATTATTATTCGTGCAAATATATGAAAAATTTCTATAAAATTATTCTGCGTATGATAAAACGATCCAATTAAAATTTCCTTTCACGTTTTGATCCCAGAGAAATTTTTATACAGGACATCAACGGCTAACCTTGGCAGACTGTTCCACTTCCCGAGTAGCCATTTTTGCATGTACAATTGAAAGAACCATCAGTATTGTTACAGTAGGCGTTGCGATGGCAATTATGAGAACCTGCACTACATTCGTTGATATCTCAAAAAGGAATGAACGAGAAAAAGTGAGAAATGTTGGTATAAAATTCATAACATGTTCAAAATTTTTATTTTTTAGTACATAATAAATAATAAACAACTTTATTTCAACATAACAGCATGGGCGGATAAACTCGTGGCTCTGAATTTCCTAGTTACAATAACATAGGAATTATAGAAATAACAATATTTATAAATATATACACATAAACGTAAACAATTCATTTACAACTTAAGACTTCAAAATGATCAATACCTTATATACTTCTATAAAATAGTTTTTGCAAGAGGCGATCGTCGAAAGGTCCTTCTATTCTATTTTGGGAGTATTCTCAAAGAATCATATCATAAATATATTTAATATTAACCACCAACCTTGGCAGACTGTTCCATTTCCTGAGTATCCATTTTTGCATGTACAGTTGAAAGAACCCTCAGTATTGTTACAGAAGGCGTTGTGATGGCAATTATGGGAACCTGCACTACATTCGTTGAAATCTAAAAGATAAAGAAAATGCGATAATTACCTTAAAACATTCTGCCATGATGATTTTTGGAGCAGATGAATCAACAAAAATTAATGGAGTAATAATGGTATATTAGTAATAACTTTATATTGCTTGTATGATCACAACAAATATTGGCTCGGCGCGTACACTGTAAAAGCTGGCTGGTCAAAATAACGAAAATAAGGTTGAAACGATTTAAAATGCTTGAGTCAAAAAATTTAAAAAATTTAAATTGAATAATTATAACTAATTTAAAATTCAAAAAACTGGTTAAAACCAAATTGAAATGGTAAAACTAACCATTCCCACGGCCATTACCACCTAAGATACATGGAATGTAAAACGGTCAGGCCTATTGTCATTTCGCAAAAAAATGGGACAGAATACCTTACATTGGAGTATGAATGAAATTCTGTAGATCGTATTGTGAAATTGTTTAGCTTGTTGTGAAATTATGAGACAATTGATAGAGATAGTGAGGATGATATGGCAAACCCAAGCTCACCACTAATTGAAAAAAATAATGCAATTGTTTTAATTTGGTTGTTTATTACTTATAATCATTGCTAAAATTTTGCGTACTAACCAAAGCTTTTCATTAATCCGAAAAGTGTTTGTTTTTTTCATCCCCGAGTACGCGCGAAGCGCCATGCGAGGGTAAACTGATTTTAGAGATTTAGAATTATACCCGAGTATTGTGACAGAACATAGAAAAATCCAAACTTGTCTAAATTCTACATGATGGACGTTGGATCGTTCTGTTAGTTATGCACATGCGCGAAGTTTGAATGCAAAAAGACTGGTAATTGGCAAATAATTTTGTATAAACACTTTACAAAATAAAAATTATTAAAAAAAGGAAAATTAAATCGATAGGAAATCGATAAACAACGCGAATAAAAATACGGATGAGCGATGAAAGAAGAGCGATACAGCTAATTCACTTAAGGTTGTCCTCTGAAGGTTAAAACTCAATTCTCCCAAACCTTTACAGATACGACCGAAAAGCACACTGGGTTGGTATAATTAAATCATCTCTATTTAGTCATGACATTTTGCAGTTGGCAAGCAAGGTCATTACGAATGTTGCAAAAAATGCACGAGCGAAAAGTTACATAAGTGAACATGCACAATTCAACGAGAACGAACGAGTAGCCTCATTAACCGAGTGACTCAGTTGTCTGCACTCGTTTAAACTCGCGTGGCTACTGGATGACACCTTAAATATGAATTTTCGACAAGCACTTAGACGAATGTGATAATTTCATTCCGCTTCAAGCCACTAGCATAAACAATTCAATGACAAGGAACAAATAAGACTTCAAACCTAGACGACTTGTTTACGGAAAAGTTGAACAATTAGCGTGTCAATTACCGTGATGATATCAATAGCAGTATATTTTAAGCAATGCACTCTTGAGAGTTGTATAGCCCTTTGCTTGCTATGTAATTAAATGCTTTTAAAATATTCTGCAAACAGCTTTGACTTTGCTACAGACAATGCCTCATTGTCAAGTTCTAAGGTTATAGGAAACAAAGAAAGGAGTATAATTTTAAGGCCGCAAAGACTACCAATTTGTTGAAACTCTCAATTAACAAGGCGGATGATTGCAACAAAGGGTTTATCTCATTGTTCAATATGATGTAATTTCCTTCCGATATTTCAATACTTGCTCTAATCGCAGGTTAGTATACAGAAAATAAAACCAGGGTTTTGTGAAAACAACTGTGAACTAGTCATCAAGTGCAAAGCAGTCGCGGTTGCTTCTAAGTCATCCCTCTCAGAAAACATGTGTTGTTTTGGAAACACTTGAACCTTATGAATGTATATAGGGATGGTTCCCCAAAGAAAACACAGCATAATTATGGCATGGCTATTCAATATAATTTTATTTGTAAAAGGTCGAGCCAAACAAAAATTTCATGATTAAACATGTGAATGATTACAGAGAAATTCATTCATTTGAGTAAAATATCGCTACCCGTAAACGTATAAACCGAAACCCCAACATCAAAATTAATGTGTAATGGTTGAACGTCATTTCGACATTATTTTCATTATCCAAGATCTTTGTAACTATATGTATTTATAAATGTGTACAAGCAGTTTGGTACAAATGTGTTTTATAACACTTATTAACATAACTGCATACACAGCAAAAAATCATTTTCTTATTTCAAGAAAAAAAAAACTCATTTTAAGAAAATTTTCTTAAAATGAGTTCAAATTTTCTTGGGAGAATAATAAGAAAATTTTCTTACTTTTTTTCTTAAGAAATTTTTTCTTACGAAAATTTTCTCAAAATAAGAAAAGTTGCACACAAATAATTTCTCAGTTTAAGAAAATTTTCTTGAAATTAGGCTAAAATTTCTTATAGAATGTTCATAATGAGAAAAATTTTCTTAAGAAATTTTTCTTAATATAAGAAATATTTCCAAGAAAATATTTTCTTATAATAAGAAAAGTTAATTCTCAAGAAACCCTAGAAAACTCTGACATGATATTTTGTTATAAGTAAGAATGTAATGTAAATTTACTAAAATATTCATGAGTCATAATATAGAATACACAGCAGACATTAATACATGAGAATTATAGGTCCTACATGATTATTTAGAAATACAGAGAAATGATATATATAATATTGCACCACGGCTTTGAAGGTTTTCTATTTGTCCAGTGTTTATTTGACATGTTTTTAAATATCAATTATTGCAGTGCAGATCAATTATTGTAAAAGGATTTTTGTGGTGCTTAAAATCAGATGAGACATCATCAGATAAATTTGAGAGTAAATAATTTAAAAATTGGTGTGAAGTAAATCCTAAGTTCACACTTAACTTAAAATAAAACTTTGTAATCATGTTAGGAATTGAGTACATCAAACAAAAAATACTGGTAAATGATAATTTAGCTACTCTGGGGAATTTTAAGCTATTCTTTAGCTATCGCTTGCAATACCGGCATCTTTAAGAAAACTACTTTAAGACCATTATCAAATACACCCATCCTTCAACCCATTCTACACTGCTTTTCTACCTCCCTATGATAGTTTAAATTCCAATCAATTCACCATGAAAATGCATGTAATTAAAACAATATATAGATAGAGGCCTTATCCAATGAAATCAAATGGTGTTAAATCCAAAAATTGTCCCTAACAAAATATGTATGGGTAAATGTATCTGAAGGCAAAATAGAGAGCTTTGTGATAATTTTAATGATATAGGCAGACTCTGATGCACAATTTATACCCTTTGAAACAGTCGCAACCCTACTGTGGAGAAGCACTGTTACATTTAATAACCCCTCTGGATTTAGTATCAATCTAAAAATACAACTCAACTCTAATCCTACATTTCAAACAAAGACATTAGAAAGACTGCCATAGGCTGCTCTAGGCCATAATTGCTGAGGAATTCTAAGGTATTGTTTAGCTAGCCAACTATTTGACTATATAAACAGATAATAACATGGAAAATCATAGCGCAAATCATTAAACGATGAAGAAAGACCTAAATACAATTCTTGATCTATAATTGGGTGGACTAAGGCTAACAAAGGCTGACAAATAAAGGTTTATACGTTGTATATAATAACAGCATGTTGGCATATGACATCATGAAACATCAACTCACCTTATGAAATACCACAAATTTGCGCCGATATAGTGTATATTTTCTCACATCCTAAACGTCCATATCTTTATCGGTAATATATAAAGTTAATAACAAGATACAAATGCCATATCCGCCATAAAGAACCATATTTCTTTAATATGCGTTAATAGCGTTATACTCTTATAGGTTGTTTCGTTAAGTATTCAAATTTCCCTCGTGGTCTACGCTCGAAAGGCATAATGGGATAAATGGAATAATCATGCTCTGCGTCAGGCTGGACCATACAATTATCAGTATTAAACCTTTGAATGCTTTGAATTATCTCACGCTTCTGTAAATGAAAACAGCATTTTGCAAACATTATATCATGACTTTGTTCTATTTTAACAGTTCTTGACCGAATATGTCACGCCATGCTTGTAAAGTGCAAGTACGAAAAGCTTCATTGTTGACTAGGGCACTTTACTCATACTGATAATTAGCTAAATTGATAAAATCATCCAATGATCAGAACGAAAAACAATAAAATATGAACCATATAACTCTCTGAAATCAACAAACTTCAACAATGAGGAACATTTGAAACAAAAGTAATTTTGAAGTTTACTCTGAGCTGAAATTCTTCAAATTTAATGCGAAGAGCATTTTCTTAGTTTAAGAATATATATTTCTTATAACAAGAAATTGATATCTCAATATTTTCTTAAGAAAACAATTTCTCATTTTAAGAAAAACATTTTCTTATGATAAGAAAGTGATATCTCTGATATTTTCTCGAGAAATAATTTTCTTATTTCAAGAAAATGTTTTCTCAAATTAAGAAGAAAAATATCTTAAGAAAATATTTTCTCAAAATAAGAAAATTATTTCTTGAAACAAGTAAATATTTTCTTAAAACAAGAAAATTCAATTTCTTAAGAAATTCATTTTTTGCTGTGTAGTCGTTCATTCTCGTTGAATTGTGCATGTTCACTATAAAAACGAAAATCGTAGGCTTAAGTCTGGATAGCTCAGGTGATTCTCTCAAAATTTAAATGGCGAAGGGTTGCTGATGCATTTATTTCTTGTACTATAGAGGGTTTTTCAACCCTTCATGCTTATTTTCGTGACGCTATATGTATATATATATAAAAATTCGTGTACTTGCACAAAAAAAGTACATGCAAAGCTTATTACCGTCATCATCTGTTATAGTCACTGTGGTTTCCACAACGGTTATTTGAGCATTGAGAGGGTCATTAAACTCCGCAAAAATTGTGAAATTTTCGTTTCCTTCGTAAATGCTATCCTGAATGATAGAAATCTCTTCACAGCCTCTCGTGGCCGGCCTGCTATCGACTTTAAGCTCGCGTGTTTCCTCTTCATATGAGTAATCTTCTCCGCTTGTTGCAGTGCCATTTCTGGATGAAATTCTTAAAGTATGAAAAGAAACACATTTTAAACAGTTAAAAACGAAATTGGTTGTACGCTCTTTTGGTCGTGCAGATTTATAAACGGTAAACATAGCTTGAGTATTTTCGTCAAAAGATTGAATAAAATTATGTTAAAAAGAAGACTTTTCAGTTTGATGTTTGGAAAAGTGGGAAAATGCTGAAAAATTATAAAGAACAAACACAACGAAGTTTACTTACGTTACGTTAAAAGCAACAACGCCCCCCAAATTGCTAAATGCACGATAACAAACACTCAGTGAACCGTCTGCCTCTCCAACAGTTTGGGTAGAACTTTGGAATACAAATGTAATTGTACCTGCATCAAAGTGTGAAAAGAAAGAACATATTACGGACGTGCAGGGGTCGTAGAAGATGGTTAAGTTGGGGGTTAATATTCATATATTCTTGTTAGCAGACCATGAAACAGTCATTGTTTTCAAAACAAACTAAAATGCTAATCGTGAACTTATGAATACTCATATTTTTATTTAAAACCATAGCGAACCAATATAAACAGTGTAAGATACGTAAACAGTTTGTCAAATTTGAAGAAATGCAGTTCAAAATGTACAAAGTGTTTGTTAACATTACGACTGGACGGACGTGGAGGACTACACGAATAGATTTTACAAAAAACTTCGACCGTCCGTCTCACCAACAGTGATGATGTATGCGTATCTAGATTTTCGCTGTAGATTCCAAACCGGAAACAAGTCATGCATGCGAATAAGTCCATCCTGAAATGATATTAGTCAACATCAATCGAGTGATACAAGTCAAAGAGTTCTTCAAAAGTGTTTTTCGACCCAACAGATAAATAAACCTGCATGTAAGTCTATGTTTTTTTTGTTTGTATAGTTCAGTTGTTAATATTAGATTTTATGCTCCAATTTCTGCAAATATCACCTTTTAGTCGAACCGCTGTTCGCTGTCCGAAAAAAAATATTCGGTGAGTTCAAAGTACCATCAAATAAGTCTAACATTGTTTTAAGATTTATCTGAAGATTTATCTTTATCAACCCGACGCAACTGAAAGTGATGATAACTAACTAACCATGGCAGCAGAAAGCGATAGACCACATGTGAATGATGCGAGTCTCGCCGAAGAATCGAGTGAAAAAGTAATTCTGAGAGGTTGAGCGACGCTACAGTGAAAGTTGGCAGACGAATTTTACAGGTTTTTCACGCGAAATAAACTCTATAGGCTCTAGGCTCAGATTGAAACAAGGCGAATTGAGAACTTTGCAAGTACTCTAAACGAATGGGCTGCGGCTTTCCAGAATAAAATACCATGCAAGGACCCAAACGTTATAGATCAAGCGATTCAGTTAGCAATATTGGCCGTGCATTTAGCGCAAAATCACGACGTTCCGTGGCTATAGTTCTCCTTCGAAAGCTGGTTCATCTACGCAGAGTGCCGGATTGGCCGAAAGACAAGGAAAGCATCGTTAGAAACCGAAAAGGCAGAAGTCGCTAAACAACGAGCGCTGCAGCGCGACGAGCTTCTTTTCTTTAGAGAAAGGCAAAGTGAGCATGAGGAGCAAAAGTTATTGTTGGACCAAACGAACTGCAGCTCAACACAGAACCCCTAAAGGCCGAAGCAGTGGAACGAGTATGAGCTGAGGTTCTTCATGTCGAAACTCAACAAACGCCGACTCGACTTCCATAAACAAAGCAAACCGAGGCAAAGTTTGAGGATGGATTTGCTGCTGATCAAAAGGTTACTTAAAGGCCTGAGTCCACTCCATGGCTAAAATCTAGCGGCGAGAATACCCTCAGTAGTTCGAAGTTAACGGTTCAACCTACAAGAGGGAACCCAACTACCACCAATCAAGGCGGGAAGGGTGATTCAGATTCAGACGTTGCAAAGAAATTTTTGCGTAACGTCACAGAGATACAGCAACAACAGAAGCAACAAATGTACGAGATGTTCAATATGCAACAATCTGGGGATCAGCAATTGCACGAGTTATTTTGCCACCACCAAATGTCGGCTCTGTTCCAGCGTGTAAGTTCCGACTTTGGCGGGGGCCCTATTGAATATTGACATTTTGTAAATCCTTCAAGAACTTGATTGAAGCAAAGACGACAAGTTAAAGTGGAAGACTGTTCTATGTTGTTTGGTATACGTCAAGCAAGCTAGGTTCAAGAACTTGTACGTAGTTGCTTAACTAAAGGGCTAATTACATGGTGTCATTTTAGCCCGGGCTGAGTTTCAGCCCGGCAAACGGCCGCGGGCCAAAGTATTTTTCAATTACATGGCAAGTTTCAGCCCGAGCTGTGTTATGACACGTCAGAATTATTTCAAGACCAGAGCTGAAATTTCAGCCCGGGCTGAGTTTGTAAAGGCTGGTAGTAGACCTATTTCGCCGGATTCTTCCCGCGCTTTAAAATCCCGAATGACAATAAAGTGACATTTAAGGGACTATAACTGCACATAAAAATGAAAGTAGAGAGAGATTTATTAGAAAAAAGGACACTGGCAGTCATAAGACTGAATTATGTGTCTTTTACATAAAAATATATACGATAATTTAAAATACATAATGAAATAAGAAACAATATATATTTACAACTTTTTAGTCCTTTTAAGTCAAAGTCACAATTATGTGTTCTTTAGAATAAATATATACAATCATTTAAAATTGGAAACAATACATATATACAACTTGTTATCAATTAGCAAAATTTGCTTCAGTACTAAAACTCATTATAAAAGAGTTTTTGAAACGATCTGTTCGGCATTGTGGCGTGTTAGAAGTTCTATTATTTCTCAGAAAACCATTACAGCTATTACGAGGGGGAAGTAAACCAGCAAGTTGATGGTTTCCATTGACAACAATATATTTAAAAAGACTTCGTGATAGCATTTCTCGCCTGTCAAAGAGGGTGGGAATAGATGCCTCTTTCAGTGCTTCATCATAACTTTGATGAGGGAAAATAATCCGCAATGCACGCTTCTGAATGCGTTCAAGATCATTCGAGAGGTAATTGGGAAGATTTCTATGAAACAATTGACAGCAATATTCCAGTACTGAACGGACAACACTACAATACAAGGCTTTCATATCATCAACACTGAGTCCTGCTCTTTTAAGTTGTCTTAAGAGATATAGGCGCTTTGAGGCCTTAGCAGTTATGGTTTTAACATGATCTATCCACTTAAAATCGTCACGAATAGTAACACCGAGAAGTCTTGCAGCACTAACTTTATCAAATTTTATCCCATCTATCTCAATTGGAACGAAAGATGGAGGGATTCTCTTAAAACATGATTGGATTTCTTTACATTTGGTTGGTTTGAGTTGTAGATGGTTCTCTTTAGACCACAAGTTAACATAATCAACAGCGTCCTGAATGGAACTTTCATTACATTGGGTTATCACTTCGGATAATGTGATATCGTCAGCGAACTTCCACATTTGGGAGATCTGATCTGGTAATCGTAGATCACCAATTAGAATAAGAAAGAGCCATGGACCAAGACGAGTACCCTGGGGAACTCCTGCATGGACATCAACCCAGTTAGAAAAAGTACCATCATATTTAACCCTCTGCTGCCGATGACGTAAGAAGTCAATAATCCAATTAACGATGGTTGGCTTTACTCCTATGCTGAATAGTTTAGCGATCAATATATGATGGTCTACTAAGTCAAAGGCTTTCCGAAAGTCTAAGAGAACAGTTCTTATTGTGGACGATGTCCCATCAGTGGCAGATAACCAATGATGAAACATATCGATTAGTGCCATAGTTGTCGATGAACCTGGGATAAATCCAAACTGTCGTGGATCAACAATGGACAACATAACCGGTTTTAAAGCCATATCAATCACGAAGCTTTCCGCAACTTTCGACAGAGTCGACGTAAGAGAAATTGGTCTGATGTCGTTGTTAAAATCACAAATGAGGGACGACTTTGGCAGTTACGTGGTAAACAAACGAAAAAGCATTGTCAAAGCGAATTTGTCTCTCCGGATTTAAATTTATTTACGATTACATGACAACATTACAACACAAAAGTTTCAGCCCGGGTAACTCTATAAACATCCTGAAATCCACAATTAATTGCATAGCAGATTTCCTGACCAACAGACAACAAAGAATTAAAGAAGTGCTGTTTAGAATGATGAAACGTTCCTGCTGGTGTTCCGCAGGCCGGAACAAAACTTGGATTGGAAACACGTATAATTATTATTCAAGAAGGAAGTCCACGTGCATGAAACTTTAACCATGTTTTAGCCAACGCACGCCACAAAATTGGACGATTTGGTGCGTGAATAGGAACCCGCCCCGACGTATAAGTTGCGTAGGAAGAACATTTTTATACAATTTTATAACCTATATATATATATATATATATATATATATATATATATATATATATATATATATATATATTATATCTCTTATAACTATACTAGCTCAATTGTTTTCGATCTAAATAAATTTATCTTACTCTATCCTGTAATCACCACGTAACTGCAATGTATGTGAATGATTAAACTAACCATCTTTCATCATGGTTTAAGTATTGTTTAACTCTTACCTTGTCCTGTTGATGACACAATTTGCAGAACACAAACAAAGAGATGCAAATATATCGACTGCCACAACTGCATCTAAAAGAAAAGTTGGAGAAAATAAATAATTTAATTTCAATGATAAACAAGGCCACAGAAAGTATTCTACGAACAATAATTAGCTATTTCCCAATCGAGCAGGAAACTGGGTCTAGTCACGAACCGCAAAGCATCTATGGATTGTTTGGAGGAACAAGAAATATAAGTCTGAAATCATTTGCTCCTCCATATATGCATTGCAGTTTGCGACTAGACCCAGTACCCCGCTCGAATGGGATGATGTCAACGTTGATGTCAACATGGTCCACCAATTGAGCTTTTGCATAGTAGACCAACTTTTGATTTAGGCCACAAAAAGGAAATTTCCGAAAAATACATACTAAATTTAGTATAATTACCAAATTTGGCTGCAAAATATTATAATGTGCAGAAATGTAGCAATAGCAATTTTGTATACTACGACTGGAAGCTTGTAACTAATTTAGTTAAACACTTCTGGCCGTAGTAAACAAGTATATAAATTTGCCAACTTTACATGGCTATATTTTCCATACTACATTAGTACTACTCCGTACGGTGATTTATTTCCTCCTTGTCACCCGCATCGTAAGTTTGTCTATTATGCAAAAGTCCATTCAATTACGGTATAATTATAGTGATGTTGTTTTGCAATTTGAGTCGCGGAATCTTTAAAACATTGGGGTGAAAAATGACTTTCCAAAGGTTCTTTTTTTACTCCGAATAGCTTTCCTAGTGATGTGAAACCCATAGATTTTAATGTGATCCAAGAAAATAGTTTTGTTGTTTACCCTCTTAATTAGTTCCACAGAAGTAAAGAGTCAATCAATAATCGTGTAAGACTAACACCAGGCGTTTCACGTTCGACGCCATTGTGAGAAAGGTATAGACAGTGAAAAGCTCAATAAAGCACAATTGATAATTAATCCTAATTAAATGTTTTGAGTATATCTAGTAGTACTCTGTCTATAGTCAGAGTCAGGTATACCGTGACTCAAGTTGAAGATTTGCCTAACAAGTGGTACACCGTTCTTTCACCTGGGTTTGCTATTAAAGTGAAGAGAATTTGCAAATATAAGAGAGGATTTTCAACCTCCAGACATATTCTATAGCAAATTGTAACATAATAAATTATACTGTCTTTAGAGTTAGCAGTAAATAAGGCAAAACTTAGCGACGGCTGGAATTCATAAATTACCAAACGAAAGTACAGTTCTTTGTACTGACTGATTTCTTTGTCTAGATCGTTATCCTTATAGGCTTGAACCGCAAGAATCGCAACGCACTTTGGTGATCTGGTTGGACACAGAGCCAGCAGAACATGTGTCAGTGAATATCGCACGTGACGACAGTACTTTGTGGTGTCGAAATCCAAAAAGAACTCCATTGAGGTTGTTTGCGAGATCAGGGCCGGACCAAAGTTCTAGGATGCTTCTTAAAACTTAATTTGCATCAGTTTGTTGAGGCGTTAAATTGCTTGTGCTCGGTTGTTGGGATATATAGGATTCTCAGAACGTGAAGGAAGTTAGGTTTCCCGGTTCCCGCGTTCGTTCTTCTCCAAATAGATTTGTTCATAAAATCGAGGAAACGTCAATCTTCAAAAGATATTCGCCTGATTGTCTTTCCGTTGTCGTCGGTGTCCGTATGGAACACCTCGTCTTGTATATATTTGTATGGAGATATGGAGCTCTTTAACGAAGAAATTATTAAAGCAAGGTATAACTTTTTAGAGATCAGTTTGAAGTAAGTGAGTAGGTGGCCCTTCTTTTCTGACACGTCTTTGCTGGTACAAACGGTTCGACACGTTCTTCTTCTGGTTCTCCGTAATCCACCACTCTTTCGTCCCACTTTCTCTGTATGTGCCCTGGTAGCTTTATACATATAGGGCAAATGATATTGGGTTAGTTGAGACATCTCAAGCCAGGAATTTATTTCATCTGGTCGCTCATGACCATACTACCATAAAGAGTTAAAGACCCTTCAAAATTCCTGGAAAAAGAGAAGACGTCCTTTTCGCCGAATCGTGCTGCATCTTGAAGACGTTGTAGGAGGGGTGTGTTTGCGCAGCTATGTTTGTAAACCTTCTTTCCAGTTCGATTCAAAACTATCCAACAATGTTGGCTTGATTATCTTACTGTGGTTTACGAAAATTGTTCATGAGTTTCTCAGTTTCTCCACTTGTATAATTGTGAAGGTAGTTTAACTCCTTCTGTTCTGGCGAGAGATCATCGTCATAAACCATGGCTTGAAACGCATTCCTTCAGGCGTGGAAAACTGTGCAATCACCAATGTACACATCGGGGTAGAATTTCGGTAGTTTTTTTCCGAGCGAGACTGGCGGTTAGTTGCCGCTAGGTCTCAGCAATTGCCAACATACACCCTTGCACATCGAGGGAATTGGTATCTAGAACAATGGTCTGATTCGAATAGAGGGTAAATGGGGTGGCTGTCAATTGTCTTCGGCGGCGAAATAACTTTAATTGTTTATTGTTTCTGAAGTTAGTGTGAAGTTCAGGCTTGAGATCTTCTAGATCTTCACGCTTTAATAGCTTTTGCTATTTGACCCAATATTGTGTGCGCTCTACGCCAATTGATATAGTTTTATTACGTCTTTCTGGTAGCGCAACTTCCGACAATTACTGTTAAATAGCGCTTATCTGCAATGTCACCACAGAAGCACGTGTCTGAGCATAGGCGTACGGGCGCGACTTCGTTTTGGGCGGGCAAAAAATTCGCCCGAATTTTTGAATTATGCAATGTGCCCGAATTTTAACGTTTACAAGATTTGTAACATTAAACTTGTAAGTGTAACAAAAATGGCCAAAGAGAATACACATATGTGATATATATTGCAAAAATTTTCGCTATAACTCTTTTCAGTTGGCCCGAATTTTCGGCTGAACTTCTCCCCGTCATTTCATGTTCGTATTGAGCTTTCAGGGCTGAACTTTGTTTCTTTTCTTCCCGCTTCGTATAATTTGATTCTGTTTTATTTTTCGGCAATCGTAAGGTCATATTCTTTAACCTCGTTGCTCATAATGAACTTCTTGAGCTACAACTGGAGTTTTTAGAGGAAGGAGGTCAATGTCCGTCTGAGGTTTAGCTTGCACGGCGCGGCGTAAGAGAGAAAGGGAGATTTTTTTCTCATGAACTGAGAATCCAGATTCTGTCGGATTCCTAATTCGTTTTAACGACAATTCTGTTTACTGTTTCTCGGCAGAATTTAAAGTACCACTACGAGGTCTTGTATCTTTAGCGATGTCGTCGCAATCTCCTGGTGTGTCTACATGCCATAAATAGTTTCTAACTCTTAAAGGAACCTTGATATGGTTTCGTTTAATAGCTTACGGCGTTGTAAACGCTGCTTCTAATTTCATAACCTCGAATTTAGTTTTCTTTAGTTTTAGTCTCCTTGTCGAAGGCAGCTACTTCCTTGTTGAATCCTTTCCAAGTGTATTATGTCCGTTTCCCGTGGGCGGTCACGGCTGTCTGATTCTGCTTCTTGTTTGTTTGAGTTTCGACTTATAGTCACGCACAACAGCTACGAGATACTCAGTTGGTGTTTATAGACATTTTACCGTCGCATCTTGCGAATATTAGGGCGCAGTTTTCGGTGTAATAAATAATTAAGTCAGTAATTTATTTTGGTCATGTTAACATAATGTGATCTCGCGGTGAAATATCTTTACTTTCCCGACTATATATGCTAGCGAAGTCAATGAAAAATAACGAACTAACTTTTATTATATTATCAAGGCCGCGCTACCGTGGATTGACAACTGATTGATATTCCAATAAGGGAGCAAAGGTTGAACCATTACTATGCAATTAATAGCAGTGGATTAATAGCAGTGTAAATTCAAAACACCTTAATAACAACGCTATTGGTTATGGCATTCAAAGGAATGTTTTTGAATAAAAATCGATTCCGATTTTCAGCTGTAGTCATTTATTCTGACTAACCCTAGATCTGCCACTGATTAATAGATATAATGGTAGTTTAAATTTGTAAATATTACGAACTCATTTTGAACATTCCTAGAATTAGTTGATTTAGGTACTTTCTAGAATTAGGTTTATAAATGTTTTGATGATCACTCGATTGTATATTATGTATATCTTAATAGGTATAAAGTTTATCAGTATAATGTTTTATACTCTGGGCATATTTTTTTACTCTAATGTATAATTCTTAAAAAGTGTAAACACATCAATAACTTAGCGTAACTCTATTAATATGTGTAGTGAAGACCATTATTGTACAGATATAATATATCTATCGAATTTTTCATGTCAAAAAAGTGCACTACGAAAAGGGTTCCTTTGAAAAGTATGAAAGAGTATTCGCATTGGAGCCCCACAGAATCAGGTAAATCATATACATTATACAAAAATATGAAACAAGGACAAAATTGGCACTGAAATAATGGCATAAAGCCAGATCTGTGGCTTATTTATTGCCCCATAAAATGCCTTCTTTAATCTATCTATTGCTTAGTGCATCTAGCTATTATAATTTTTAGAGAAATCTTTAAGTTATGCCTTTAGTGTTATGACAGCAAGAAAAAGTGACTGCAAGGAAAATTCTGGAACTTACAGTAAAATTTATAGTATGGATACGAAGGACAATATCTTGAACAAAATTTCTCGGTATCTATTACATGTGCCCGTCAAATCGTCAACTATCCGAGTCGAAATATTTGTATGAATGTTAGCGATTTATAAGTTCGTTGAGAGAACTCGGACAATTTGAGCAAAACATTTTAAAATTTAGTGAATTGCGGAAATACCAAAGCCCAAGATATATAAAAGAATTTTGTTACGAAAACGTTTCTAAACAACTGCTCCATCGATCTACGGCTTGGCAACCAGTGCTCGATGTCTGTGGTTTCGATGATTTTACATTTTAGTTTTCACTAAATGCATTTTAAAAGAAAAACTCGCACCTTTTAGCACTTCAGTGCGTTTATACTTTATCATTATGTATGATAACAACTATATGAAATACCAAACAGGTGCACGATTGCATGTACGAAACTTACCTCAACAACTATGATATCCACTGTCTATATATGGTTTTCTATAGCAAGGGTACTTTTCAAGTTAAAAAATGACAATCTTTTACCACCTGGCGATTTTCCAACGGTATTAATATTGCTTAGTGTACAATTGGCACGCAATACTGCTGAAGTGACGTAGCTACAAAGCTATCAGAAGATCAGGGTAACCGCAACTTATTTGCATGAGCTGTTCTGATAGGGCGATATAGCAATGACAAAAAAGCGGTAAAAAAAACTTTTGAAAAGATCCCTCCCTCCCTTGTTATCGTCAATCGCAAGGAAATTTCCTTCTATTGTGAAATACTTTTAAAGTAGCTTTATGCAGAAACACGACAGGAGGTCATCAATACTAAACAATCTATACAAAATTATTTATAGTCCATTACATCTGTGTTATTTGGTGTCGTCATTCCAGCTCCGATTGCTGTTTACACTAAAGTCAATTTTTTTCAAGACAGGGCTAAAATTGTTCTCCGCAGCAAATTTTAGTAGTGCCCAGGCTACCAATACAGGCTACCAGGCACATGTGAAATGCGCACGGGTGTCCATTTTAGCCGTGCCATGTCGATAAATTGGGTCTGCTTTTGAAACACTGTGTGTGTGGGAGTAATCATAGTGTGTGTGATACACTAGGAAAAGCCTTTCTATACTGAGTATGAAATAAGTACATGTATATTTCTGTATCGCTATAAAATTTATGAGAAAACTGCTGAATATAACGATAAAAAGTTCGATTTTTCTACTGAATACGCATTATTCTGCAATCTTTTGATCGCTTATCATACACATCTGACAGCCGTGAAATGGCTATTTTAAGACTTAAAATATACACAAGGTTAATTATTCGTTTTTACCGTGTGTCCGCTTCAAATCTTTTGTGCAAGACATTCAAGGGAATATTCATTTTTTCTCATCAAATTTTTTCTCATCAATTTCAGCTACACTTATGTATGTGGGAGAGGATATGCATAATTGGGCCACCCATGGTACAATAATTTGGTATAATTGATATGGAATTCTGTTGAGAGACAAAGCTATCAAGATATCACTGCTATCACAAGATAATTTCAAATTCTTTAAAGCCAGATATTTATGCAAATAGACCACCTAGGTCTATCAATTGTCAATACCCTGAAAACATATAAAATTATTCCTCATCGAATGTTATTGTAATGTGTTTCAATTAGTCTGCGTTTTCGCATATACTGCGTTGTTCATAGTTTTTGCAGGTAAAAGCCAAAAATATTCCATGCCTTCCATGTTTTTCTTTAAACCAAGATTCATGTTGCTTTCCACTGTCGCGTTTTCTTACGCGCGGAAAAAATTAAATGCTTACAAATTTTTATTATTTAACATATGGGTCAACAAATGCATTCTAATAATGTGCGGATAACTAAGTTGTTTCGATTTACTCACATACCCTTTTCAAATATGACAATTTCAAATATTACGTGCTTATAAAAAACGCGACAGTGGCAAGCATGCAGCCCTAAGCAACAACAATAATTCCGTACGTAAGGAGAAATTCATCGCTTAAATGCTTAATGATTGAAGCCGTTATAATGATTACTAGCGAGCGGGCCCGTTTTCTGCGCAAAACAATACACATACACATGGCGTTTTTTGTGGGAGAAAGACCTTGGGGGAGGCACTCATATCGGATGTTATTCTTTGTGGTCAATCTTTTATCCCAAAGACTCGTTCTTAAATGGCCTTTGAATCGTTTTCCTCGGGATTATATTCTCCCTATTAGGACTCGATCTGCAACTGCGCACCAGCGCATGATGTCATGTATGCGCATTCGCTACATAGCATGAAAGAGGTAGCTAGCCTCTAAGACATAGATCAGTCGAATCGTATACTGACCAACCGCACACGCTAATTGGACAGTATACGATTCTATTAATCTATGCTTGCAATAACTTAATGCTGAGTCTATGGGCTTGAACGTGGAGCGTAAATCGGGAGCGTTTCCTTCCACAATACACATAAGGTGTATCCTCATAGATAAATGAGCCCTCCCCCCAAAATAGGAAATCAATATTTTGAAATATTGGCCAGTTTGGCTGATACGCCTGAGAGCGTTGAGGTAGGTGTTTGAGTCTAACGTTCAAAACAATCGGAAGACCAGTGTCGTAATGTTTTGATCAGCCAAGCAGGCAAGTTAGCCGAGGCTGCGGTCGTAGCAGCGCCGATCTGAAGCTATGACCAGCATACTCCGTGGCGTTCAGACCAACTTTCTGTGACAAAGTTCGAGCCTGAGCATACCTAATTTTAGTGTGCAGTGATAACCAATTTGTGCAGTGATAAAAGTAAAATATGCAGTGATAAAATGAGAAATGTACAGTGATAAATGGTATTTTTTTAAGAGACCTCACTCACTGCCGAGGTGGATTCATAAGGAGTTGTCCCCTGAAATGAAGATTGAAGAACGCTTGAAGTGGAAGCATGTAATTCGACACTTTCCCACACGCCCTGTGGCGATGGAATTTATATTGCTCACATGACCAGCCCGACCAGGGTTTTTTCTCCAAACGAGGGAAAACCATCCATCGTAACCGAAAATATGTAATGCTTTTTCTGATTTAAATATTATTCTCACAGCAGTTGACAAAAGTACTGTTAATGACGTAGAACACGTCGTAATGGCCGTCACATCATGGCTCAGCTTATCTTTTGCAGTGAGCTTCCTGCTTCGTGTCCGTTTAATAATTACTGCTTTTAGGTATGTGTGCGTTATTATCTTTTTGGAAGTGTGCTGTTTTTGCTACTTTTAAAAGAACTTCCAGTCTGTTTTCAAAAACGGAAAGCACTGATACTTCTGTATGATATTAATCTCTCCATCGCATGCAAGGAGAACACAGGAAAACATTTTAATCGATCAACAAAATAATTGTCGTCTTTGTTTCTATTTCCAACAAATGAACTCCATTTGAGTACAGTGCATGCTAGAGTATACATTATAGTTTTCTGCATCTGCACCGAAAAATATACCGTAATATTAAATTTCATTAGAGTATTTCTTCACTTTCAATATTTCAACTAAAGCCTCTCCTGCTCGTTTTTTTCTTTTTTCAGTCTCATCGAAAATAAAGGACGATATGATTTTAAACTACGTGTAATCACTGTTCCAACACACTGTCCCATGTTTAACCACGGTTATTATAATGACAACAAATATTATTGTAATTTAATATTCATTTTTTGTAAACTTACGTTCTGATTGGTCGATTTGTACCACGTGAGTGAATTTTATATAGCAACAACGCCACGGCAGTGCCGTTATAGGATTTATTGCACGATCAAAATGGCGGCAATAAACAAAAAATTTGCCGAACTTAGTTAAGAAGAAATTAATGTAATTATAGATAAATCCACACCGAAAACTACTAAACGGGCAACCGGTTAGGGTGTTTTAGTATTTAAAGGTAAGCATGTATTGTTTATTTAGGTTTTAAAATGATATAAAGTCTTTACGAGTTTACTCAAAATGAATATTAAAAGCATTAAAGCACTCTTTGTTTGTGCATTATTGGGTTTTACATGCACTCGTTCACAAACAAGGAACTCGAAGTTCAATACTGCACTCGGCTTCGCCTCGTGCAGTATTGAACTTCTCGTTCCTTGTTTGTGAACTCGTGCATGTAAAACCCGATAATGCACTCACAGAGTGCTTTAATCCTTAAGTAAATCAAGTTTGTAACACTCTTGAGGTTTGTTAACACGATCCAATTTTGTTGGAACTAATTCACTTCTGACGTATGAAATATAGTCAGCTATTGGTGAAGCAGTAGTGCATTGGCTTCAGTGGATTTGCTATTCATATACATTACAAGACAACAGACTTTATAATATAAGTATGATATAACGAGCAATTTGATTGGCTACCGCGCGTGCATTGTGAGGCCATAATGCACGCTTCTGGCTTTTAAAGTTTTTGTTGCTCCTTCTCGCTTCTCTCGTATTCTCCCAACATTCCCCATCGTGCCATTACACCATAAAGGCACGCGACTCGTTTTTTAATTCTTAAATAAAATCTCCATCAGAAGTGAATTGGGTCCAACAAAATTGGACCGTGTGAACAGACCTTTAAGGCCACATATATTTTGCTCTACTTTCGCATATAATTTATTTTGCCCTACTCAACTTCCACATAATTATACAATTTGATTAATCCTGCAAAATCGTTTTAATCAATGTTAGTTGTTGCGCATCTAGACTATATTCATCATTTGAAAACTTATAGATAGGGAAATTGGAATAAATATCACCGCTGCGGCCGAAAGGAGGGATGATAATATAACTATCTCGCAGGGTTTACACAATGTAATGTCTAATGAATTCAACCTAATTAAGCACTGAATATTTGCTTCTTCCTAGTATGATATTTTTAGTAAAATTTTTACCGTAAGATGCATTTTATGTATTGGAACTTTATATTAATTTTCGTGTTATTCCGTTTCCAATTCATCAATAACCTGACGTCATCGTCCCTACTGAATAATCCAACATGGCAGAGAACTCAAGGCCCGTTTACCCATGCAATTTTTGCAGCGATTTTATTTGTGATTTTCTTCTTTTGATAGATGTGAACGAGTGAATTAGTTACTGATATTCAAATAGGAGCTTATACACTTCAGAACATTCGTAACTTATTACTCGTTCACATCTATTAAAAGAAGGATATTGCATCAAAAATCGCAAGGGTAAACCGGCCTTAGACCGAGCAAGATATAATGTTAGATATTAATTTTATGTCAAGATTTTATACATAATTTGAACCCCAGATTCAATAATATGTCGCTGATATGTTAGCTTTTCAATCGCACTTTTTGACATGTCACATGTTCCGTCTTTTTTCAGATATTCTCTAGTATCTTAATTCGGTATCATCTAAGCATGATCCATGTGATCAGTTTTATCGGTTTTACCACCACATTATACAGATAGATTCCAATCTGTTCCGCGTAAAATGGCTTGAAATAAGGTCGAAATGACAGTCAATTAATAACCAAGCAGTAAAGCCTTCTTTGCAGTTTGTGTTTCACGTTTGCCGCATAAAAATTAATTAACTCGCATTGCGCAATGCGCAAGCGAGTTCTTAAAATCAGAAGCGTTCTTATTAATATTTTTATGGTCGAGAATTTCGCGACCCGCAAGGTGCGATAAGGTGCGCTGACCTGCAAGCCACGAGCTACACAGGCGTGGTTGCTAAGCTAACGTGCATGCTGCACTGCTGAGTGCATTCGTTCATGACGTTCATCGTTTTCTTGTGGACAAAAGACGATAAAAATTCAAGATATTTCGAAATGTGGCTTCCAAGTGCCATATTTATCTTAACGCTCACCTTACATTCAACTGCACACGCCGAGCACAGTAGCCCTACACTAAAAGATGCCGAGCGTTTTCGAAACGGGGTGTTCTGTTGCTCTCATGCTTTTCAACTTCATGTTGAACCAAAGTTGCTTAATATCGCTATGAATTCTCTGATCAAACTGAATACAATCTCAAATCAATCTCACGAGTTCTCACTAGTACTATCAATTGAAACAATACAACGACGTTGTCAATGAACTGTGCCATGACGTGTTACGAATATCTGAACAAGACTAACTCCACTGTGCAACAAGACTAACTTCACAGCGCAATTAAATTTATCCAATGCTCTCCCCATTTTCACGCCCGTTACGTTCCGTTGCATAGCTGAACAACTATGGCAAGCCCAAACACACGCTGAGTAAATGTTTTTTGTCATAGCCCTGGCTCGACTCAAGCAATGCGAGTTTAATGCCTAGCGGGCATCTTGTTTAATAATAGAGACCTTTAGCTTGACGTTTACGGCAAACGCCAAACCGCTAACAAAGTTTGTGTTTTAACTCCACTATCTTTAAGTGTGCGGCAATTCCGCTAAATTACAAACGTTCTGCATAAAACGTGTGATGTTCAGCCGGCAGAAAAATAAGAACACAATAGGCTATTTCTGATGTTTTTATAAAAGCAGCTAATTCAGCTTTGCCGTATGTGTTTCACATTCGCCGTACAAATTTTAATGCTTGAACGGCTGAGGGTGTATGCAGTCCCTGCCGTAAACGTCAAACTAAAGGCCTCTAATGATGCAACGTTGCTGTGTCTACGCAGCGTTCAGGCACCAAAAAGAAGTTAAAACACTAAGTTTGTTAGCGTTTGGCATTTGCTGTAAACGTCAATCTTGAGGAATACGTCGGTTATACGTCGCATTTTGCTCGCGTCGAATGCCACTCAAACAATAGATAATGAGATGATAATGAAGCCGAATGCGGTTTATCATCTCATTTATTGTTTCAATTGCATTCGACGCGTCATTATTGATTTAATTTTGAGAGGAAATGTTTAAAGTGCTTCGGTATATACATCCTACATGGATCTATATTTCTATTAACTATAATTTTATAATGCCTGATAAAAACTCCTTCTCCTTTCTAAGTTTGTCGACACCACCAGTACGAATTAATGGCGAGCTTAATTTTATGTTGCAGAGTTTGTTTTAAAACTACAATCAGTGACATAAATATTGGACCGCTTAGCCTGGAAAGGCAACATTTTCCCTCCCCCCCTTTTTCAGTGTTGTATGCCGAAATAAACCCTTTGCCTTGGATTTGTTTGCCAACATTTTTTTCACCAGAAAAAACAACATTAAAACGGGGGAGGGGGGTTACAAGTAAATTTTCTAAGATCACGTAAAAATGTACTCTTTCTATACAAGTGTCCCAAATTTTAATGTCACTGATTGCAGTATCGTGAATGGCAATGACATTCACATTTGCAGGATATAGGAAGTGATATATTTTACAAGTTACATATGTGACCTTCCACGGGAAAACGTACGTTAACGATATTTCGTTGAAACGGCAAAACGAACGGATAACGAACGGGTAGTGAACGATCTGTCATAACGTTTCAACGAACCAAAAAAACGTTTTGACGAATTCAGCTAAAAATGTGAACGTTTAAAGTCGAGAATACGAACGGATAAATAAACGTTCAATCTGAAGCCGTTTGAACGTTTTATGTTTATGAACGGTTTTAACGAATTAGTCTGAACGCCTGTTGCGCGTATGATTGACGCAAGATATTATTGACTAATAGGAAACATTTTCAAACACGTAACATGTGTTGGCGCAAGTATGCGTGTACATATAAATAGCTATACCTTCATTTGAATGTTTAACTAAATTTATCAGCTAAACTACCTAAATCACATTATTTTATACTTTATATACATATATACATTTGCATTTTGCATCAAAATTCGGGTTTATTCGTTAGAAAGCCTTCAGTTATTAGTACAAATTATCATCGTTATGTCAAATTAATCAATGCATCATCTGCAACTATACCCATCAAAATATTCAGCGCGTGTTTATTTGCAACAACGTTACAGATGTTGTAAATCTCTCTACGGACAAACTATATGTATGGGTGGTTAAGGACATATAAACACAACATGCATACATCCGTTTTATTAACACGGCTCTAAACCGAGAGTAAACGAAGATTGCAATAAATGGCCTGGCTTCGATAATAATATCATAGGCAATGTCATTGGTCACCGTCTCAGTTTTGTTGAGTTTCAGCTACTGGATACATATTGTATGTTAAGCTAAACACAAGAGATTCCATTGTACACTATTGCTTATACTCTTTGACGCGCAAACGGCTAAATTAATTAGCGCAAGGTCAAGTTGTTTACAGATGATAACCAGACATTAATAACAGTTATACAGAATATCGCATACGCAAAGTTCGTTTGTATGCGAACCAGCGTAGTAACGTATGCTTGCATGCTGTCAAAACTTATTTGGTATAAATAGCCTACTACATTAAATATCCAAACCATTTATGCACGTGAAAATCCACATTTAAATTTCAGCAATGCATTGCGCGGTGATAGAATATTTAAAATACAAGCTTGGATATTTACCTAGTGCACACAATATGTTCCGTGCGGCAATAGCCTCTAGCTGCGGTCAAGCTTGTCGCGGAATGTCGCCTATACACAGTACTGTCAGTAGCAACTAAGGGCATCATTATACCTTAAGAATATTATGATAATAATCTATTTTATCGACTGCATGCACCATCGCCATATTTTCTTCGCAAAGCTAAGTGATATGTTTTGTAAGTGATATGTTTTGTGACCATACGATCACATATGCATGTGTTATGACTTATGAACCAGTATATCGATAATACTTGTGATATTAAATTAGCTAACTAAATTCTTGGTGGTCACTATATTCATCAGGAAATATTTTTTTTCCCCCCAAATATTCGACCTTCTACATAGTTAACTGTGTAAATACCTATGCTACCTGCATGAGCCTAACAATAGTGACCTAAATAAATAGAACGCGTAAATTAATGGGATAATTTTTGAAATCTTCATTTCAAACGACCGCGGCAATCCGAAATCTCGAAGGTCCGAATTCAGTTCCGCCCTGCAAAACAACTTAATACTCAACCCCGGCAGCAAGAAGAGATTGCACAGTATTTTCACTAAAGCATATAGCAATAGCAGACGCCCATATAGAAACGACAATGCCAAATGAATGCACAGGGGAGTTTATACTCACCATTTTAAGAAACAAACGATCCTCAACATCTTCGAGACATCTACTTGTGACACAATTTGTGCCTCCTGCTTACAGTAAAATTAACTAATCAAGATTATAAGACATGCATGAAAGCATTAATCCATTTTGTCTGGCGAAATCTTTTATATCATATAATTATATACATTTCGAGGTAGCATCTACCTTTTTTTATGAAAAATGTCAGCAAAGTTTGTAAACAATTGTTGTTTCAATGTAAGTAAATGCATCCTATAAATTGTAACCACCACGGCCCAAGCTAACAACTTTTCTAACCTCAGCCAAGCCATTTTCACGGTCTGGCAACCTTTCATGCCATGTTTATTCGGAATGATTGGATGATCGTAGCCCAACTTGATTTCACCGGCCATGATAAGCAATCTAAAGGGTTATATTGCAGTGCGCATTTATATCCGAATACATTTTACTCGCGTTAAGATATACATAAAATGCAATTGAGAACGTCTTATTATATACAATTGCATGATCATCTATATGAAATCTTATTTCGAATGCGTGTCATATTTCGATATATGCATGGTCAATAGAGAGCTACAGTTTAGCCAAGCAATACACTCAAGGAAAAAAACTTTAGTTTAAATCGAGCCAGTTATACGAATTCTGTTGATGATCTCATCGATAAGCCTGATTTCAATGCTTGGAGGAAAATAATTGCAAGCGGCCTGATAAAGTGGCCCAGTCATGACTTTCCTTATATCATAGCTAATGTTTCATTTAGTGTTCATACCTGCTATTAGCCTTTATATATGCACGCGTTAAAACGCCTTGACTTCTCCATAGATGCTAATATCCAGCAAATATTGGGACAGTCTTCGTGAAATTATTGGTAAAGATCTTTACCCGTGCGCTCATGCACGCATAAACAGTTGATAGGCGCCATTTCAAATTTGCTCATTTTGCCGCTCTAGCTGGCAGGCTTCAAGGTGCAATGACCATGCATAATTGCAACTTAATATCCGGAAAGTAATTTCTAATCAAGGGAGCCCAAATCAAAATTAGAGAAAATTTTCCTGTTGCTCAACAGCTGATATTTTGTCCAAGCAAGATAAATTCCAATGCTCCTTTTCTGATGAATTATATATAGCAAAATATATGTATATAGCAAATATCTGAAAGGTTAAACTTAAATGTTTGTAAACGTTAGCTTGGCAACTTTCCCTTTGGGCTTGTGTCAGCCCAGTTGTGCGCAAGGAAGGACTGCACGCACTTTAAAACATAGCGCAAAACTCAACCTCACAAAACACGGAATTTTTTTTGTAATAAACAATGTCACACAATGAACATCATTGATATAGGTTCATTACAGTCTCTACCATTTATACCCTTTGAGCCTTTTCCGCGTTCCACGTTTCCGATTCGAGAAGCAAGTCGAGAGAAATCAAATTACAACCAAAATATACATGGGGAGTGAATTGTGCTGAAATGTCAGCAACGATCGAGCCAGATGGCTTAGATCTGGGGAGACAAAGATACCTTTTTAAGGAAATAAGACAATTTTGTAAGCGGGGCACTGAGGATCTTGTTTCTCCGGCTCCAGTTTTAGACTAGATGCACGTACATATTTGAATTGCTATGATATTCATGCAGTGGCGTAACGAACAGAGCTGAGGATGGGGTCTTGAGGTATACTTGGTACTGCGGGGTCCCTTAATTCGCTGTTTCTCATAAATCACGTTTTGCTTATACTATGATGTTTCGTTATCTATCCTGGCCCCCAATAAATGGGGATCTCTTAGTTCTCGTTGTAACCCTACCGAACGCGCGTTAGGTCACTGTATTTATGTCTTCAAATATTGGCTAGGGTATTTCAATTGTTGTATAATTTGTAGCTATGTCAGACTGCATTAAAAACAACGAATTTCAAGCTGAAATGTCCGTCCTAGGATGCGGTCCTTAATTTTGAATAGATTTTAATCAGTAGCTGCTTCGTACGGAGGCCCAGCTAGATAAGTTTATCAGATGTAAATAATTTAGCTATATACACATGGTTTACAAGTACGATATTAATATGTAACACGCAAAATCCCTCATTCATATTAAAATCTGGTTTTGTCTGTTTACATACATTTAGAGACTTCCGACAATTATGCAACTTAATTAGCACCTTGCCAGGGCATATACACCCCGATGCCGAAACGACTCGCGAAAATTCCAGTTTAGAGAAATTAAAAACATTCTTGATACACAGTAATGAAAGTAAAGGTATTTATAGTAATCCATATGATCTTGAGTCTCTCGGTCGGTCAGCTAACCCAAGCCTTCGTGAGGGCAACTTTGAAAGGCGTTTTAAGGTTTAAACGAAGCGATATCTTTGCAATATAAATCTTATCACTCATTAAAATTACGATGTGTTTTTCACTAAAATGATTCAACGCACATTTGAATAATACAGTAGCAATGACGATAATTCATTACAAGTTTCATTATTACGCGCAAAGCCTTTTTAACGCAATATGTCGACCCTCGACCTCGACTTCGGACCCTCGACCTCGACTTCGGACCCTCGACCCTCGACAAAAACCCAGACTCATATATGGCTTGAGAGGTTGTTTGTGCGCGCGGTGAAATTTGGCTTATGGAAGCTACAGAAGTATAGTAAAGCACAAATTCTAACCATTTAGTGCATTACCGAAATTCAAAAAACGATAAATTTTTGAAAGAAAGCTTACGACGTGAAATTTGACGCTAATGAAATAATTGCATGCACTGAGTGTTAATTGCCTTCATGTCTGCATGACGCTAGGCATAAACCATAACATGAAGCGCACAAAATAGCATTCGATTAGGCTAAAACGATATAACCTCACTATTTCCTTTACAAGCCTTCTACTAAGGAACTGAATACGTTTCTGGGAGTATTTCTGTGTAGCACATTCTGCGCTTCTTCTACAAAGTTGTAACATTGCAAATGTTTATAATCTAATATGTTGAACCAAATCCAATGCGATTGAACGAAATTACGGCAAACGTTTCAACGAACGGTAAATCAAACGGTTGAACGCTTTTAGACCAATTTTCAAACGTTTTTTCCAAAGCGTTCGAACGGGCAATTTCGAACGATGAACGATCTCGAAAATCGTTTCATCTAACGCTTCAAGCGTTTGAACGGCAAACGAACGGATAACGAACGATATTTTCGAACGAACGAAATAGCGTTAACGTATGTTTTCCTGTGGAAGGTCACATATATTAGAAAATGAGTTTTGGCATGGTCAACATCTAAATAAAAAGGCAAATGATTTCACCTAGTCTTGGTATTTAAAACTGAGTCAAGACGCCAGCCCATATTCGCTAACTTTGGTGTATGTGAAATGGCTGCTCATATATCCATAAACTTGTTTATCGCTAAAAGAACAAACCTTGAATTCTTTCTAATGAATTTTTATAAGAAATGCAAATTACTCAGGTCCAGTAAAAACAATAGCGTGGATTCCTCGTTCTCCCTGGCCAATCAGAGCTGGGAATTTTTTTGACGTCAAGGGAAACTTGAAGCATGGAGAGACGTGCTTTTAGCCTTTTACGCTGAAAGCCATACTTGAGCATTTCCTTGTTGGGGCTAGACGTTACACCTCAAGTTCTGCAAAAAGGTTACAAGTCTGCAAGAAGCGAACGTTTCATGATCAACTAAAAAGACGTATTTCTTGTTAGCGGTGTTGGTGTTAGTGACTACAGGTATTAAATGAGCGATTTCTAAATGTAATCCGCTACGGATCAACGCATTTTGTTGAATTCAAATGCCAAACATTTGCAATGCCGGTTGCTAAAATATGGGCCGATTTTGTCCGCTTTTTGCGTAAAATCTTATTATTATTTGAACTAGTTCTGTCTTCCGAAAGTTCCTGTGACTAATGTTAACACTCCTTATTATTTTACAGCGAAAATTTTGGGGAAAGGCAAAATTCTGAAGAAATATGACCTCGTGTAAGTCAAGTTTATGCGAGACTTAGATAACTCTGTGTGCGTGGGCAAGTGATACGTTCATGAATTTTGGATTCTTTTATAAGTAGTTCGTATTGGGAAGTATTAGCAATGAGTACTTGCAAACTATCCTGAACTTCAGAAGTTTTTGAACGAAAACTGTTAATTTTGTGTTCCGAACTCGTGATATGGTTAAGCCAGGTGCGCAATTAATTTGCCGGTTTCCGCTCTGACTATGGTATTTTGATAAAGCAAAATTATGCAGTGGGCTGACATAAAGTGCTGCAGATTGGTGCTTGGAATGCTCGTTTTTCATTTTAAATATTGGATTGAAATCCATTGTTGATGACGTACCACGCCGTATACCAGTGTAACGAACACAATATAGTTTATGAAAATAAACTTGAATTAATCAACCGAATACGATGGAGTGTTATTAGCATCTCAAAGTGTTTGACTGTTTCTTACGATCTAAATACTTCACAAATTTCCAGACACACTGGCATTCTTCCATATTGAGTTGATTTCAAACTGTTGTTTCAAATTTCTTCACTCATCAAGCCTCCTTTTCTCAATTTTTAGAAAGAAACGTTCGCTATCCTCAAAGAAAAGAACTAAGAAAGGTGACTAGAGGCAATCGCTAACTGCCCGCAAATGTGAAAAAGTTTTTACTGAAAAATTGCATCTGCCAGTTTTAGGGTCAAGGAAATTGATGATAGCAAGTAGGACTTCACTCGGGTGAGGGCATGGAGATTATTTCATTTTTGTGCATTGTTGTCCTTTTGTGCAAATTCTAAATACTTCCGAGGTTTCGGTTGTGCTCTTGAAGTAGGAATCTTTGTGAACACTCCAGTGACTTCACAGTTCAGTCGCCTGCAGTGGAACATGCTTTGAATGTCCGACTGTGATGTTGATTTTCCCCGAGTGTCAGTTGTGTGCATGTGGGGGGAAGCGCCGCCTTTCATGTACATCTTTCGGGAGGCCGCCTGACTGATATTTGGGGAGAGTCGGCAACGCAACCGAGCGTCCGGAGCGTGTTTCGGTGCAAGCGACTGAACTGCGAAATCATTGGAGTGTTTCCGAAGGCTCGCACTTCAAGAGCACATCAAAAACTCGAAAGTATTTGTTATTTGAGCGGAAGGTCTACTGTGTACTCTGATTGAATGATTTACAGAAACTCGCCAAATTGAAGTCTTACCTGTTTGAGTCTTTCGAGATGTCCTTTTGATTGGCATTTGCACTCGTTCCCAGACCTTTGCTATATGATCACGGTCATGTTTAAGACCCGCTATAAGACTAAACTATATGCCTCATGGTCAAATTTCACACTTGTTTTCAGGCCTTTCTATATGCTCACGGTAATGTTATGCATTTTTCCAGACCTTGATATATGCTTTCGAATTTATTTCTGAACTGTCATACGAGTTAGGATAAAAATTTAACACGCGAGTCGTTTCTAACGGGAACATTTTCGCTTCTTGTTTGGCATTTGATACCAACATTATTCATGAAGCATGCGATGTGATGATGCCTCGACTATTGCGTAATATTCTGTCAACCTTCCTTGAGTTTCAATTTTCGAACTTACAGTATAAGCTTCCAACCAGTTGGATTTAACTGGCTGCTTCTAACAATGACGAAATACGGATGAAAGAGGCCCCTCATTTGTATTTCTGCGTTGAAGCATCCACTATAGGTAAAACTATCCGCATCAACGATGATCTTTGCAAGGGGTTTACAGTATACAATGCTTTAGTCAGCATCGGTTTAAAATGAAAAAACACGCAAGTGTTCGTGATATATGAAGCTTGCATTAAATCGCTTATTAAAATGAGAAACTAAGTGTAGGATTTTGGGTAGTGCTCTGACTATATGCGGGAAAATTTGTGCCTAAAAAATTCATTTAACAATCCTGATTAATATGAAATAAGCATTTTCGATAAAAAATGTAGGTCAAAATATGCATTTGCGTGCGAACTATGATTGTCTTTACATCCGATCTTAACATGAAGTATCAAGTAATGATGAAATGAAAATTAAATGAGATCATGGAACATGTGAAGAGTGAAGTGAAGATATTGGATGAAATGAGGTCAAATGTGCTTCTGTTGGCTAAAACTGAACATTCTGAAGATGTTAACTGGCCGAGCGAAAAAGCGCAAAACTGGATTTAGACGATCTTTCTACGCCAGAGAGACTGTTGTCGACGTTCACGTATCATGTACTAAAACCTGGATGCTATGGCATATGCTGAAACCCGAACTGAAGTTGAACTACGTGAATTGAAGTTCTGAAAGCGACTGAACGAAAATTCTGAATAACGAATTGTACACGATTTATCTACGCGTTGACTTCAAGCGTTCATCGGATTGTAAAGATAAGACAAATGAAGACAACCGACGACCGAGTTTCGACGGCGACGACCGAGGACAAATGCGACGACCGAGCGACCACCACCGATACGACGACTTCCTGTGAGACGACGTCAAAGAGATGGCAGATGAAGATGATAACTACTCTCAGGTTCATACTATAGTTACTATAGCTACTGTTTTTCAATCTCGAATCCAGGACTTCCAGTTAAGTTTTGAATTCATCAAATAGGCTATTGTTGAATCCGGGTTCGAGATCTCCTGGTGGTTTTAGTCAAATGTATTTTACACACTTGGTTACCGTCCCCACCTCTTGGCCTTGCATGTTGAATTTTGATTTCACAGTTTGTTCCCAAGTTTGTTTCCGTGTTGTTTTTTCCAAAAAATGTCCCTCGTGTGTAAACACTTGACTATCGTAAAATCAGTTAAAGCTTGGTGCATGGTTTCTCAAAAGTTGAGGTCTAATGGTTAAAGCTGCATATGGTTCCTCGTTCGCACGTGCGAGGTTTGAGTTAGTTGCATGCATGATACCTCGACTATGTCTGGCGTAAAGGATTTTGAAAAAATTTCGGCCGCGCAAAAAGAGTTGGCGGATTCAGATTCCAACTCGGCAATCGACGACGACTTTTTTAAGGCATCGCGCGCAGTCTTTCAAACCACCAGGAACGTCTGAGGAAGACCAAGCACAGCTGAAATATAATTCGTCTTAAACTGGTTTGCAAACATCAAACTTGCATGATTGTTCTTGATCTTCAGTCAGACGAGCGTTATCGTTGTGCGCGCGTTCGGTTAACGTTGTGCTCCAAGATATTTTTCACTTAGAATCTAAACTGAAAGCTGTCTTCTGGAATACACGTTATAAGCGCCGTTAGCAGCATTTTTCCATTTGAAAAATTGTTGTGGCGCCAAGTACCAAGCTGTAATGATTTTTCGCGCTGGAGCACCTGCTCTGTAGTGTTCTCAATATGGAGCGGAGTGTCATTAGCTGCACGCTGCGCACTTTCGGATGAAGATTTTTAGCTTTAAATCTCAGCCGGAGTAAGTGGAGTTCGCACGGTCTGACTTAGGAACTACTGACGAGACGAGTAAAACAGCTGTCACAAATTCGTAATCTGTTTCGGCCGACAACGACATTCGTGCATGACCGGATTCATTCAGACCGTTGATGCGGCGCTCGCAAATACAGCGAAGAAAGAAATGAAATGAGATGGTGATGTCGATACTTGGTACTTGAATACTTCACCGAATCGTAATTCTGCGGGAACATACGATTGTGTTAACGTTGGAATGAAAATTCGTCGAAAGTATGCGACGCACTAAATGAAGAACGGCATTTTAAGGCTAAAATGTTGGTTCTGCGAAGGTTGGATGGGAGTTTGACTTACTTTTGAACAATCATATATAGGGGAATGGCAACCCAGTTTGTGGAGGATCACCAGGGTGCGATATAGGATGCACCATAGGTTAAGTTAGGTTAAGGGTATGATTGAGAATCCACATCTGGGTTTATTTGACACGACGTACATTGCGCGCGCTAATTCCCATTTCAACCTTCAAATATGGCGTTTCCAACAATCAATACTGCGGCGATTTTTTTTCATATATGATCATTTGTTATTCTTTTTTTAGGCTGTAGTTTGTAAATAGATATCTAATTACTCTAAAATAATAAAACATTTAAACTTTTTGTGGCTACTTTTAGGGGGGTCCTTATAGGTTTCGGAACTTTGGCATTTCGATTTCGGTGGAGGGTTTTTCTCCGGGTACTCCGGTTTCCCTCCTTAAAAAAACAGTGTCCATGATTGTGGCGCCAAACGAAGCAACCACCATCTCTGCATGAGCCGAGAAGAGAATGGTTTTCACTTGTCCTGGCATTCTTACGATTTCATGCATGGTTTAAACTATTTATTATTTATTACATTATTAATTAGGTTATTCTGCCTCAACTCGTTTAATTTGCGTTAATAACGTTGTTCTATTACACGAAGGTAAATAGGTCAAATTCGAAGGTAAATAGGTCAAATACTTTAAAATTCACTGGCCTCGGGGTTCAATTCCCAGAACATTGAGTATTTATAATCACTGCAAAGATTGAGAACAAAATTTTAGTAAAACTGGCCAGTTAGTTGGCTCTGGAACCAACTACAACTCTCACAAGAAGTTTGAAACTTGCTCGAAGCCTCTCGAAATTAATAATATGCAACTGTAACTTGTTCAATTCGGAAGCTTTATTCTATACTCAAAGATACATCTATTGTGCCAAAATATTTACAACTAAATAAAACCATTTCTATCGCACATGTTTACAATAGTCTTGTATCTAATATCTTCCATCATTGGGTATGTCTGTTGTTCGTAACTATGGTTACTGCACACTCGTACAACTCTTTTTTGCTCAGAATTACCTGCTCGGTAATATAGGAAGGATAAAATATAACGTTATCCAAAGTTAAAGAAAAATTTTGACTGCAAAGACCACCTTAACATCGCCTCCAACGCAGGCTTCGATCTAATGTGTATAAAAATTATATATCGACATTGTCATTGAGTTAAACTGCTAACCCATACTTCAATATAATTTAATACATCAGATCTCTACGGAGGAAAGGGAGTACGATCAACATCTACTTTAAAAAAATTCTGATTTCAATTTGGGATGTTTTCTACTGCCATTTGATGAAACCATTAAATATATAAAATATAAATATATAATAATATATATATATTATATATATATATATATATATATATATATATATATATATATATATATATATATATACGTATCTGTGTCTGTGGAATGAAAATGAAATGCGAATATTAGTAGGTGGAAGCACTAGTTGTTACGAAGGATTGCGATTTGGAAAGGTCCACGTTATTATCTTTCATAAATATCGTACGAGCGAAAAATCGCCATTTTCTTTTAAATGAGAGGAACCGTTTGCTAGAAAAATACGCAAAGAAAGAAAATGCTCTAGAAGGACTAGCATACTTTGTCTTTTCACAAGTACACGGTGCGGAAATGGACCTGTGTGACCTTCTTTAATGCTGTACAAGAACGTTCAGTATGGCAGCGCATTTTATGCAGAACAGTAAGGCATTGTTTGTCAAAATACAATTGAAAGGATTTGAAAGAAAGAAAAGAAAGCATTCTACAGAAAAGCAAACTGAAAGTGATGTTTCCAACCACAGGCAGTATACCTCGCCTATAACCAGGTTGCATGAGGCAGGAAAGTATGAATGTGAGACTCGCCAGGAAAAAAACATGTGTCCACCTGAGGAATTAAGAGGTAGTACTAAAAAGGACTCTACTGAAACAGGTTTATGCAACATATAACTTCCTGATTGCAAATGCTTGATGCAGCACATTAAGAAAGAGTGTGATATGTCTGGCCAGAGCCACCAGATTGATGTCTGCTCTGAGGAATTGCAACTGAAGACACAGCTTACCAACATTGGATATGTCTGCTCTTTATGTGGTATCGCATTCAATACTCTTGCAGAATTAGAAAATCATTTTAATACTCCTAACATAGAATAGGTTTGTAAACTTTCTAATTATAGGTTAATCATTGGTGTTTAACTCAACTTTTTCGACCACTTGATATTAGCAAAAGCACCAGGAACATTGTCCAAGTGCCACATGTTTTTACATCTCTAAATTGGCTTGATGAGTATGGGGCTTTTTAGTTACAGTACACCACTGTTAAGTTGTGTTACATTCAGTTAATCAAACCATATCATGGACTTGTGATCTTTCATTGAGAACGTCAGCAATTGAACTGTCATTTTGTAAACCTTTTTGTAAAAGCGTTTCATAAACTTTGTGCAAAATACAACGAGAAAAAAACAAGATATACGAAGCATGACAGATATAGCAAAAAAAGGAGTAAGAGATAATTCATAATCTGCCAGCTTATAAGTGTTTTCAAAAGGTGCGTGTTTACTTTGTTTATTTCGTATTTGTTTCGCGGTATTTAGGATGAGCTGTATTTGTATAATTTTTAGCTTTACATGCCGTTTATATTTGTTTAATTTTAATCTTTGTGTAATTCTCAGCTTTTTACGCAAACGCATAAACCTGTGAAAGGCTATTACTCTTTTGCTTTAACTTCAAAAAGTGTTTTTGAAAATGTAATTTGAATTTTGATATCGAAAATACACAATATTAAAGTATAAAACTTTTTATAGCCGTCGACTGCATTATACAGAATAAAATAACGTTTGAGGTTTTTTCTTTGTCTCTGAATATTTTGTACTATTTATAATTAATCGTTTGAAAATTCGATTTTAAACCATTACTTAATGGCTGCCATTATATAATGCAGCAAAGATACAAAATTGAACGGGCAATGTTTACACTAGCTTAATGATTATTTTTGTATTGAATGATCGAAACATTTGCTATAATATTCTCGGTAAAATATATTTGAGATATATTTGATTTGATATATTTGTTTCATTTCATAATATAAGTTTAGTTCACGTTAGCTCAAGAAATTGTGTACTTGGTTTGAAATAGCGAGGGGTTGCTGCATGCATGTATTTTCTAGTTGTATAATTTTTTATGCCAGAAAAATCAGAACAAATCATCAACGGAAACCAGCCCTATGCATCAATTCAATCGTCGATTTCATAAGTATATCATTTAATAGCGTCTAATTTAACTTTTATGCGCGTGTGTATACGCAAGTACAAAAAACCTGACGATGGATGTGAGATAAATTTTAATTGTTCAATGAATTTTATCTTTTTATTACGGCCAAGGATTGAATCACCTTCCGAAGCTGCAGCCATGAAGTTAACGAAATAAACTCTGTATATTATACACCCCCATAATAATTAAACAGGCTTCTTACCTGATACATATCCCACTAGCATTTATTTCACTAAGCCTTTGTATAACCAGCGGATTTTTGTAACAACTGAAACCCACAATCACGGATTCCCTTGGGGTAGTCTGCGGTTTCTATCGGTCGATCGCAACCGAATCGCAACGTTACGGAACATTCATTATTTATGCCCGTGGAGGGGGGGGCGACAACATTTAAAGTAAAATTACCAGGACCCCCCTTATTATAAATACAAAATGTCATAACACCCCCTGCACACTGTATGAAAAATGCAGGATCCCCCCCCCACTTGGTAAAGAGTAGTCTAGATATAAACTTGGCTTCTATTTTATACCAAACAACAAAGGTTCAAAATAATACTTAAAGTTCAAAATATTTAGAAAGCAGTTATCGGAAATAAATGTAAAGTTCAAACACTCAAAAAAATTTCATGCAAGTTTTTGCATTGTAACCAAATTTGAACATACAAAATACATCAAAAATTACATTACAACACAGGAAAATACATTATACATATTGCTAACTCGTTATCGTGACTGCTTTTTTTATTGCATTTTCTGTTGCTGGATATAATACAATTTAGCAAAAACGAAGTGAGTTGGGAATAATATATAAATCATTATATATGAGGTTTCAAGGGTCTTAATTTCGAGTGAAATTATACACACTTCAAATTCAACTCGGGAACAGTTGATGGGAAAATAAGTCAACTATATATAGGTCCTCCGGCAGGAATCGAACCTACGCTCTTTTGCGATGCCGGTGCAATGCTCTTGCCACTCGTGCAGTACTAAGAATATTAGTGATAATTATCACTCTAATTACCATTACAGCTACATCCGTAGTATATTTACGCGTTGTTTGGCATTTCTACTTTAACGCAAGTCGAACGGGAATTTCATTAATTTTTATTGATAATAAAATTATTAAGTTTAACTATATAAGTAAAAGATATAAAGATACACGCATTCCAGTCATTTTCTTACTTCTTACAATGAATCAAACTAAACTTAAACATAAACACTAATCAAACTACAAATATACATGCAAACAGATAAATTTCAGTACCTTAATTGTCGATTCCCGTAGGATTTTGTCTACTACACTGTTATTTTCAAATCTACTGTTCGTTCTGTCTCGCACTTCTCCGGACGCTCAACTGATTAGCAGTCACTCATACAGTATCTTTTTATGAACTTAATAACTAACATTAACTAGATATATTACATTAAAATTAATGTGATTATAAAGTAATGATGGAATGTTGCTGGCTATTCAAACCACGCGTATTCGACTAATTTGAGTACTAACTTTAAAAAACAGGTTCAGCCGACTTCTTAATGTAGACGCATTAAAGCCTCTTTTGACAGTTTTTGAAAAGAACGGAACGGGACAAAATTTTCTACTCTTGTTCTTTTTTTCTTAATTTCTTCCACAAATTTTCGTGTTTAACAAGCTCTCACCCCTGACTCTAACCAGGAACGTAGCCAAGGCTGGATAAGAGGAGCGTAGCCATGGTTGGACAAATCCTGGAAGCCTAAATTTCGCCGGTAGGGATGTGTCTTCACTTCAATTCGCTTGCGCAGCACGCCTCCCCCCCCCCCCACCCTCCTCTCCCAAGGAGGATTTTTTCAACCATAACAAAGTTTTTAAAGGATCACGTATCGCGGTTCTGTGGGATATCTGTTAACGTTAATTTCAACTTGATGTTGTTGCTGCAATAGTTGCACATTCTTCTAACGCATGTTTCACAGGCTTGTTACCTGGTTCAATCTCCAACACTGTCTTTAATATTTCCATTGCCTTTCTTTCGTTTCCAGTCTCTTTGTACGTATACGCAAGCAAAGAACGACTAATGAGGTAACATGGTGTACACCGAAAATTCTCGATATATTTCTCCATTTCCCGCGCACACTCTTGTGCTTTCTCAATTTTACCACATTGAAAATACGCCAGCGCAATAAGATAGTAAATATGGACCTTCACTTGTAAACAAAAATTCCCTCTTTCTCTAATTTCTCTCGCTATGTGAACGCCAGACAAAGGTATGTCAACATGATTGTAAAAGATCACAGAGTTTGTTTCACCAGCGCTAGCAAGCACCTGCTCGAAGTGAGAAATAGCTTCGGCAAATTGTTCATTTCGGAGAAGAAATGAGGCAAAGGTGGTCAGAAGCAATGACGTCATTTTTATGTTTTTTCTGATCAGTTTCTGGAAACACTCTTGAGCTTTGCCCATCCACTTCTGGTAGATCGCCTTATCTTCCTTACCATTTGTGAAAGCTTTCGTTTGATAAAGGTCCGCCAGAGTTCCCATCCAGTCTAGGTCGGTGTCGTCACCAGGATCCAGGCCTACACAATGCTCGTAGCATGCTATTGCATCATCAATCTTATCTTGGTGTTTCAGCATCATCCACCCCAGTGCCAGGTAAACGTATCTTGATTCCGGAAAAGAGAGCTGAGAAATAATAGCATGTTGTTCATCAAATGATTTATCAAGAATCCCTTCACACCGATCCAGCATCATAAGAAACACACCGTAATACGAAATAGATTCATCACCTCTCCCCATCATAACCAATGCATCTGCTGTAAGACGCAAAATCGAAAGCATGTTCAAATATTCTGTTCCGTTAGTTCGTTCTGATGCGGCAAACCACTTCTCACACAAATCAAACGTCAGTTCGTATTCACCCAACTCGTAGTACAATTTCGCCAAATTTCCACGTGACAGTGGAAATTCTGAATCGTCGAATGATAATTTCGAGGGATCTTTAATAAGCGACATTAAATATTTCTGGCAGAAGGCAATAAGATGTGAAAGACAGGATGTTGTGTAGATTGCACTGCGAGGCAAATCTTCGCCATTTTTTAACAGTATGTCTAACGCTTTGCATGCCTCTCTTCCGTTTCCAAGTTGAACATACGCGCGAACTAGTGATGTGTACGCCAAGTTTCCCATCTTTGTGAGCAGTTCACCGTCAGATTCAATGTACTTTTTAACATCCGATCCATAAAGAACACGTTGTGAAAATGAACAAATGACGGTTGTTGACCACAGCTTGTCGTCTGCTTCAATTGCTTGATTTAGAACGACAATGGCTTCTTCAAAGCGCCCTTCGTAGAAAATTAGCATACACAATGTATTTATGAATACTACTCTTTTCTGTCCCATTGCCATTTTCAAACTTGTAGTATTTCTCTGCCAAGCGATTTTCTTTCATTTCGCCCTTTCCTGTGTTTTTTAAAGCTTGAAGTCTGTGGACATTGGCAAGGTGCAGCATCATTTCCCCCCGAGCGTTCACTTGGTCTGGAGCGTCTGAGATCAGGTGATCGACGACCTCTAATCCAGCTTCATAAGCACGAGTGGCTTTCTCAGTCCCTCCTCCGTCAACATAGTGATTACCCAGATTTCGGAAAAAATACAGGAGTGGAAATGGATTGTCGTTTACCTTCAGGTATTCGTCCCTACACAATTCCAGGGTTTGCTGGAACGGGCATTCTTGTTCGGATGATGAGGCGGCCTTGGTTGCTGTAATTGCATCTAACAACGGGATGATCTCGTTCAATGGTTCAATCGTACCGGTGGAAGCAGGAACAAAAAAGCCAACCAAAGATTGTTTTAACCTCTCACACAAATTAAGCGCCAGTTCGAATTCTCCCAGCTCGTGGTACAATTTCGCGAAATTTTCAGATGACAGTGGAAATTCTGAATCGTCAAATGATAATTTCGAGGGATCCTCAATAAGAGACATTAAATATTTCTGGCAGAAGGCAACAAGATGTGAAGACAGGATGTTGTGTAGATTGCACTGCGAGGCAAATCTTCGCCATTTGTTATCAATGTGTCTAACGCTTTGCATGCCTCTCTTCCGTTTCCAAGTTGAACATACGCGCGAACTAGTGATGTGTACGCCAAGTTTCCCATCTTTGTGAGCAGTTCACCGTCAGATTCAATGTATTTTTTAACATCTGATCCATAAAGAACACGTTGTGAATATGAACAAATGACGGTTGTTGACCACAGCTTGTCGTCTGCTTCAATTGCTTGATTTAGAACGACAATGGCTTCTTCAAAGCGCCCTTCGTCACACAGAAAGTTAGCATACATAATGTATTTATGAATACTACTCTTTTCTGCCCCATTGCCATTTTCAAACTTGTAGTATTTTTCTGCCAAGCGCCTTTCTTCCACTTCACCTTTTCCTGTGTTTTCTAAAGCTTGAAGTCTGTGGACATTGGCAAGGTGCAGCATCATTTCACCCCGAGCGTTCACTTGGTCTGTAGCGTCTAAGATCAGGTGATCGACGACCTCTAATCCAGCTTCATAGGCATAAGTAGCTTTCTCAGTCCCTCCCCCGTCAACATAGTGATTACCCAGATTTCGGAAAAAATTTAGGAGTGGAAATGGATTGTCGTTTACCTTGAGGTATTCGTCCCTACATAATTCCAGGGTTTGCTGGAACGGGCTGTGTGGTTCTTGTGCGGATGATGAGGCGGCCTTCGTTGCTGTAATTGCATCTAACAATGGGATGATATCGTCCAACGGTATAATTGTACCAGTGAAAACAGGAACAAAAAAATCAGGTAAAGACTTTTTAAAAAAATCTCTGCATTTTCCGTTTCCTGAATCACTAAAATTTGACCTAAACAGGAATGGAAACGACGAAGCGTGCGTCTGGTATTTTCAACCTCAGAATTCTTTAACACGTTGGTATTTCCATACTTCTCCACGTTCAAGTGTTCTTCAGCAAAATGTTTTGCATACTGTCGTGCGTTCATTCGTCCTTCTTCTGATATCGCAACGCGGAAGAGAATGAATACTTTCATAACCAAAATATTTGGAAAAAGAATTAACTGTTCGCTGAACGCATAAAAGTCATTTTCCAAATTAGTATGTATGTGGTGATGAAGTGTATCCAACTTCTCAGACAAACATTCGAGGTGTGTTCTGGGAGTAGAACTCGTGATTTGCAGAAACGAACATCTTGCATCGAAATAAAGCAACTCAATTCTCTTCTCTAAAAATATAGATGTCGTCAGTTGAGGTTCAATCCGCAAACCTTCCTCGCATGCGCATAATGCATTTTCCACATCATTACAAAGCATGCGACTCTTGGCCAGACCAATCAAACTCTCCATATAAAAAACTTTAATGTCGAGTTCAGATGATGATTCTACTGATCGAAAAATGTCTGCTGCTTTCCTAAAACTGATCTCTGCCATTCTGTAACTTTGCAGGTGTAGTTGACATTCTCCGACCAATTTGAAAATTTTTGCCTCATCTTCGATAACCGACGCCTGGCTGGAAGCTAGTTCAAGGAAACAATCATCTGGTGAATGTCCTTCTTGTTTTTAGCGTTTTCTGCTTCTTTTATAAAAAATTGACACAGGAGCGCGTTTCTGGCAACGATTCCACCAAAGAAAGAAAAGATTTTTCTTTCGTTTTTAAGTAACTGTGATTACTGTCACACAGAATAGATCTTGCTAAAACGCAGGCGTTATCGTAATCTGATACAAGAGAACATTCTATTCTTTTATTGTGTGCGCTCGTACAGTATACTTCTGTGTTCTCCCCTGGCTCATCGCGGGAAAATTTTGAGCGTTTAAAAGTTAAACGCTCTTGATACTCCTTTGTTTTCGATACGGAGATGCAGTTCTCGTTTTCAAACTCATCAAAAGCGTTGGAAAGCTCGTTGATGTATCTCCAAATTTCTTCGTTAATACTCTCGGTTTCCACCTCCTCACTTCTGCACAAACAATAAGGACTAAATAACTCGTCTGACATATTAATAGGCATATTAATGCCACTGCAGTCTAAACTGCCTGACGCTAAATATTTTTGCAATAGATCACAAGCTTTTTCATAGTGCTGTCGTTGTTCATTTTTCATTTGTTTATGAGTTATTGAACTCTCCCCAGTCCCTGGCAACGAGTTTACCTTTTTAAGCAAGCCTACCAGTTTAACGCGTAGACCAATTTCACGTCGTAACTCCATCTCCGAGGTTAACTCTGATTTTCCACACAATTTGAGCGCTTTATTCAGGTACATGTAAGCTTTGGTATAGTCTTTCAGACTTTCCCACCTCAGAGCGATTTTTTTCAGGAACACAAATTTTATGTCGTTGTCATTTAGATCGGAAAGATATTTTGCAGCCTGTTCCAGATAGCTGATTGCTTCAGAGGGCTTGTTCTCACTTACAATCTTGGAGAGAACTAAGAGGGTTGATACGATGATGAATTTTTTCGCTGACGCCAGTTCGATTATTTGATTTAACACTTCCTTATAATGTTGTTCTGCCTCTTCCGCTAGACCTTGCTTCCAACATAAACTTCCAAGAGCGTCCAGGTAATTCATTTTGTGTGTGTCTTGTGCTTCTTCGTGTCCACGTAGAAGTAGTTCTTTTGCCTCGTCAATTTTACCCAAACTACTATACATGCGTGCAACAGACCTCGTCGTTCTGGCAATGATGCATTCATCTCCTACGGTATTTTTTAAAATTTCTTGAACTTTTCTTAAGTGTTCCAATGCATTTTCAAATTTCCCTTCAATTACCGAAATCCCTGCTAATAAGCTCAAAAATGAGCAGTGTGATCTGTTTTTACTTTTCGCACTTGTTTTAATCAAATCTAAACCTTTTTTTGAGTATAATTTCGCTTGCTCGAAATTTCTCGTGTTGATATAGGATTGTGCCAAAATGCCGTAGATATCACATCTCGCATCCGTTAAATTTTCTTTCTCTTCTGAAAATGGAAGGCGTTTAAGCGTATGCTCGAAATAGAAGATTTCTCTCCCCAGCTACTGGACAATTTTCCAAGCAATGCCGAAGTTAAGGCAGAATGTGGGTTAGGATTATCGCCAAAAATAGTTTGCTCCATTGTAAATGCTCGCTGCAGACATTTGTAAGCTTCGCCGGTTTTCTGGGACATGAGTAATACCGCCAGCTTGTTTAAATCAGCAATCGTTTCGACACTTATACCCCACCGCTTTATTTTGGCGTAATTTTTTTCATTCATTTCAGTTACAACATTAATATTACGTTCATCAGAGACAAATGTAGTTAAGAAAGGCGTCGTGAAGTAAGTATCCCAAATATCTCCACCGTCCGTGCTAACGCTTAGCAAAGCCTCAATTTGGTGCAGTCGCATTTCTATGCCACTATTCCCCGGGTCATTTTCAAGTGCACGCTTATAGCATTCTGACGCGGCCTTGTAATTTAAAAGACGACAGTGAATGTGGCCTTTTACGGTATCAGAGAAACTGAAGAACGTTGTTTGTGCTAAATCTTCTGAGCGGTTCTTAACGTCGTCACCCAAGCGAAGCAACGATTCAAACAGTGGACTGGACACATAGAAAAAATGAAACAGTTCTTTTTCTGTAGGTATATGGTAAGCAGATGTAGCGTTCCCTGTTGTCCCTTTTATTGTCTCTTCTTGTTTCCCAGCAGAAAGATAAGTACTCAACCTCATCTTCAACGCAATAGCTACAGCACTGGCTACGTTATCTTTGGCACTTGGACTGATCACGTTCCTCTCACACAACTTGTCAAGAGCCTCAAATGATCCTTTTCCTCCTACTTCGAAAACATTTGAAAGGGCCACCACACGCGATCTGTTAAACGATAGATTGTTTTCTTGATATCAAACAATTGCCCATCGTAATTTAACAACCTTTTCGAGCACTCTGGTTTAAAACAGTATTCTGAAGTTAGGCCATGTAGTAATGGTTTATATCTGGATATGTCCTCTTGGAGCGTGCGCAGTCCTCGGCAAGATCCTCTTGTCGGTCTGGTATTTAATCCATCGTGAGCACAGCTATCCAAGTCACATGGTTCGCTCAATATCTTCTCGAGCTCCATCTTATATTCATCCAGTAAAGCATGTCTGCTTTCGTCCAGGGGCGCAACATTCAAAAGGATTTCACCTAATAATGATATAATAATATAAAAAATAAGGTTTCAATATCAAATCTCTATTTTTACTCTTCACAACGGCAGAAGCGAGAAGTCTGGGTTGTATAGGGTGGTGGCGTTCAGTATGACGTGTTGGTATACAACCACCTGCTTTCTACACATTGAAATGAAACTTACCGAGGCAAGGATCCTTCTTGTACCAAAAGTTGCTCTGAAAATTTGCCATTTCAGTGGGGTTGTGAATGAGCTCAAAATCGTCTGTGTTACCCAAAGGAGTCTTGCTTGCCTGATCAAGAAGGCCATCGAAGGAAATTCCTTTTGGAGTTACATCATCATAAAACCATGCTCCTCTTAATACTTCAATATCCATGCAAGGAAGGATGGTTTCTCCAAGGTTGATTACCTGCAAATAGTTGAAGACCACAGAAAACTGTTATTATTATTGAACGCATGGTCATAACTCGTATATTGTACGCCTACTGTATACTGATCAGCTCGTCATTATATAATAAGTAGGGAATTATTACAAGGAGAAATTGTGTGTAACATATACATTATCAAAAATTTTCGTCTCATCCATACAAAGTACATTCAACGTTTGCTATGAAATAGCTACATTGGGTAAAAATTAAAATCGAAAACCTAAAATCGCCGTTACCTTGGTCCACTGTTTGCTTACCAGTGCCTCTGGATCAGTAGAACAGTCTTTCGGTGGCAATATGTTGGTGATTGACTCCTTGAGTATTTCACTCTACATTTTGCCATCTGATTGTTCTCCAAACTATGTATATAGCTAGGTTTTCCATGGTTAAACTGTTTGTCATTTATTTTTTTCATGATTATTTTGTCCGAACCGTACAGAAAAATGAATATCGCGGTTACAAGAGGCAATATCTTGAACAACGTTAACGCGGTACATTAAACGTAAATTAACCAACTATTCGAATCAAAATATTTGTGTTTCATTTGATAATTTCATCGGCATTAATATCGAAATCATTAGGTTTGATTTGTTCGATCGTCGGAAATGTCGACGTTAAAATAATCGGTGATAAAGACGTCTCGAAACGGCCGCTCTATCGATCTACAAATCGGCAAACAATGCCCGAAGTCTGTGGTTACGACGATTTTGCGTTTAATATTTTCACTCAATGTATTTTACAGTAGAACTCGAAAACCATTACAGTGTATGTATGTGGATGAAGAGCAAATTTTTACACAAACGACGACTATTTTTTCACTAATTTCTGATACTGAAATTAGCTAGATTTCGTGCATGTCAGCTTACATGGTATTTCTATTTTTTTTTGCATTGTAAGACCTTATTAGGTGGATTGAAACCATTAAATGTCAACTACATAATTATAAAAATATTATAATTATACGATATTGAATGTCAAATTTGGAATTTTAGCTACCTGTAAATGAACAAGATTGGTTAAATTGCGGAAGAATATTTTAGACTGTTCGTCATCAGATCTGGTTAGTATAGCCCACTCCAGATCAGAATATGGTGTCATCTCTTCTCTCGATAATGATCCAAGTAGAATGACTTCGTATTCGCATGGCAGTTCACCCAAGACTTCTAAACACTCTTGAATGATTTCTGCAAAAAACTGTTTCAGTTTTGATGCAATCTTTTTGTATAAATCTTTTACATCCGCGGTTTGCTTGATAAACAATTTCCGAAGATCTTCCTCATTACCAGTTTTAGCATCGTATTTGGCATTTATAACTCTCAGTTCTCTCTTAGCCTCCTCTCGTAATTGTTCTATGGCAATCTTCTTACTTTCAGGATTAAATCTACAGCGCAAGCGGTCTCCTCGAGTGGCTACGATTAGACTTTCTTGAACTTCTAAAATTTTCCCAGGTAAAACATTCTCATGACTCGTCGCAAATTCGCTTTTAGATTCAACAGCACTTTTATTAAAACAATTTCCTACGAAATTGTACAGCGACGCAGCCTGCAGTAATAATTTTTGTCTTTGAGGTAACAGGACGGTTTCGTCTGACGCTTTCTGCTTTAGGACTTCAGCCAAGTGAAAATAAGGTTCTGGGTTTCTCTCCTTTGATGCATCTTCGTATTTCTCTTTTCGTATTGCTCTTCCAGCATATTGTTCTGCGATATTTATCTCTCCTTTCTTCAATGCTTGTTTTGATATCTCCAAGAGCTGCTTAGTCCCAAACTAGAAAATAGAAGTAACGATGAAGAGACCAAATTGAAATAATTTTATCAGACTTGTGTTGACCTTTTTCGACCGGGGATCTTGTCTGGGGGGGATACTTTCTGCGGAGGACAGTATCCGCTAGGACACCCGCTAATTATTCTGACATTACATATTTTATGAATATGGCAAAATGTTAACAAAGCTTCTGTTTACACGACAACTATTAATATGTCAATACCTCTGAAGTATTGCTCCTTATTCTTTTACCTGCCAGTGCATCAAGCATATGATGAAAGCCTATATTTATATAATCAGTTGTTAAAACGTTCAGTCTGTGAGTGTAAAACATTTATTGGAAAAAAATAACTTTTTCAAAATATTTTACCTTCTGTAGTGGATCGTATGAAGTATTCGTCGCATATCTCGAACGCGGCACTCCTGCTAAATTACAAGTTAGATTACATAAACCAAATAATCACTTTAATAATTTTAGGACTCTAATTATAATTGTTAATACCAAAATTTTTATATACGGCTACCACGAAAGCTGGAATAATTCTCCTTTACAAATCTTCTGAATTAAACTTAACAATTTCAATTCTGGGTTATATTGCTACATAGTTTCATACCATTGCAATAACTTGCGTGACTTGGGCCAGGTTCATCCATAATAATTTGCTTCGCTTCCCCTGTAAAATTAGAAACTGAAATTTGAGCTCAGTGAACGAGGAAATTTGGCTTATAATTAATATTAAAGAATTCACGAAAGTCTGGAATAGTTTTATGTCATGAGTGTAATATATTGTTGGGAGAATGCCCAGCTGGCTCCGAGGTGTGTTTCTCTAGTTTTCCAAATTCGTTTTCCAATTTCGAACAACACAAGTGTGTATCCAGTATGACAACAGCCATTCAAATGAACGGATCCAATTTTGAACGATATTTTGCAGGCTTCTGTTACTTGGATTTAAATGTACTAGCTTAATTTTAAGATGAAAATGGTTCTGATATTTATTCCGATGTGTTGTGTGCGAAGATGTTCTTTATTTTATGAGAAAATTCTTGCACATTAATATGAAGAACCCGTGTTAAAATAATGTCAACATGTCAGTCCTCTCGCTTGAGTTCATTGAGCTCTCTCAAGCCCGCTGACCTATGCCTGCGTTATTTATACTTCATGTAACAGTCACTACAGTTCTCCCCTTTTTGGATCACAGGAGGACTGGTCCGTTTCATTTGACTGGAGGGAAACCATAATAAGCTGGCTGCTGCCAGGCTGATCGGCCGGTCCTTGATTCGCCAATGCCTGCTGAAGATGGTTTAGGATCAGCCGTGTTTGGAGTCGGCATTTTCTTGGCATCGGAGGTGACGTCGGATTTTGCAGTGTCTGAAGTCGGTACTTTCTTGACATCAGAAGTGTGGCGCATAAAGCGTTGCCTATCGTTCTCGATTGTGACTGATCCCCTTTTACGGTTGTGACTCGGAACGTTGTCGTATGCCATGGAATGTCAGTTTACCTTTCTTTTCAGAGCGTTTGAGCACGGAATCACCCACTTTAATTGAATGATGGCGGGCTTTTGTCTTCCTGTCGTGGTACTCTTTGGAAGTTTTCTTACTTTTCCTATCATGCTAACGGTACTTCTTGTGGTCAATGGTCACGGACGTTGAGGTGAGGGATGGAAGTTTGTCTTGAATGCTGCGTCCAAACATGATGTCTGCCGGTGGCTGTCCGGTAACTGCGCCAGGAGTGGTACGGTACGCCAGTAGCCAGTCATTGATTCGGCGACTGCCGTCTTCACTACATTGTGACACTGCGGTTTAGCCTTTCTGCTTCTCCGTTGGCGCGCGGGTAACGAGGGGTTATCTTTCGGTGTTTCATTCAGATTTCTGCCATGAGGTTGGCGAACTGGGAGGAGCAGAAGATTTTGGCATTGTCCGTGACTATTTCTTGGGAGAACCCGTACCGTGCAAAGATGCGTCGGAGACGTGGCTCCAGTGCCGTTGCTGTGATGTTTTTCATGATCTCTATCTCCAGTTACTGACTATAATAGTCCACCAAGACGAGTAGATTTTCTCCAGTGGGAAATTGGCCGGTGAAGTCTATTCCTACGAGGAGCCAGGGGGCTCTGGAAGGGGGGGGTTAGTGGTGCGTAGACGGGCTTTCGTTTTCCCTATACCCTGGTGTCCTGATGTGCAAGATCCAAAACCCGATGTTGTAAGGCGTGAGGGATCACTATATGACGGCTGCGAAGGAGAACGTCCTGTGAGGTGGTAAGTTCGTTCCAATGAGGGTAGAAATTAGCGAGGTCCTTACTCCAAGAACCCGACTGTAGGGCTGAGGACGGCCTGAAGGGTCGTGTCCTTGGCTGTGGCTTTCTGACCTTGTTCGAGGGTACACGCCCTTGTGAGATAGGAGGAAATAATGGCATTGATTACCCGAGTGTCTTTGCGCTCGCTGGAGCTGACGTGGGCACGTGGTGGGGTCGGTTGTCGAGAGAAAACGTTCGCCGGATTCTTCGGGCCGGGTTCGTACCAGAGCTGGAAGTTGAGATGTTGAATGCGTAAGGCCCATCGTTCGATGGTTAGGGGAGGGCGGGACCAAGGCTTGTACAGACCCAGCAGAGGTTTGTGATCAGTAATGACGGTTAAATCGGCATCACCGCTTAGGTAATGGTCAAATTTTAAACAACCGAATTTGACGCCGAGAGCTTCCCTTTTGATCTGGCTGTATCGGCGTTCCACATCCCTGAGGGAGCGGCTGGCATAGGCAACTGGGCGGGAAGAGCCATCAGGTTGAATCTGGCAGAGAATGGCTCCGAGTCCCAAAATTTTTTTTCGAACTTCGAAATGCCGAGGGGACTACTTCATGACCGCTGCGCCAGAATCTGACCGAAATCTGTAGTCCGCATTATCATAGCATGTAAAAATGTTATTTTGTGCTTTATTTTTGTCAATGAGACGAAGTCAGGGCATCACTTGACATTGAATTTAAACCGAGGGGAGTTTAAACGTTGGAAGCATTTCCTTTTAGTACAATTCTGCTTCATTTTTATCTTGTCATTTTTACATATAATATCAAATCAGTCTTCCACGAAAACAGGACATCCCACAACCGCGGATGACACATCTTCTTTAGTTGGGCACATGCAAACCATGCAGACGTTACGTTTCAGTCTATCATTTGATAAACTTTAATCCAGTATGAGAGGCATTTCCCCGAAAAAAAATTCTACCAATTTTTATCTTTTCACTTCCCTACAGAAGGAAGTCAATTTTTACATGAAAATAAATCTTCCAGGAAAACCGAACATCCCACGACCGCAGATGTTAATTACGAGGACTCGGCTTCTTTATTCGGGAAAAAATTATATCAAAACTGCGAAGTTGGTTGCAACGGTCTGGCAAGTTTTTGTAAAACTGCAAAGTTGGTTTCAAGTTTTTGTATTGTTGACGGAAATGGCTATCATCCATGCGTATTTATAATATATGTAACTTGAATACTATGTTTAAATACGTTTGATCAAATGTTGTGTCCTTAACTTGAGAAGATTTTGTCTATTCTAAGCAGCCGATTTGTCTATTTTAAGCATACCTCGCAATCGAACGTGGTCGAGCAGCTTTGACTTCGCAAAAAACAGCACTGGTTACAGATGGAAAATCAAAGACTTCCCAAAGCCCGTCGGCAAAACACACATCACAACTTTTTGTAAATAAGTATTTTCCAGGCAAAGAACTTGCTTTGGTTTTAATATAACTTCTTTGTATACAAAGCTATTTAAAATAGCAAATTCTAAACAAGTTTTAAGGTTATGTAGTCCAGCATCGATGACGCTCTCGTGCTTGTTTATGTAGTGGTTGCCTGCGAACAGGCTAACGAAGTGTAACACGATACTCTCCCCTCGCCCCCTAAGGAATTCAATTTAGCCTCGGTCACATGACCAGCTCCGAGGTTGCCGATGAACATTCAATCAGGTGTAACTCGACCACGATGTAACTTTCGCCACAACTTGGGATGTAAAATAATTCTCACTTTGAGCCTCTCTTATATGCAAGTTTTGACTTGTGGTTGGCCTGGCTCTCGAAAAAAACATTCAGTGACATTCTGAAGCCTTGATGAAAGGTTTGACCGATCGGAAATTTAAGTTGCTCATTTTCAGAATATTAGACCTTGATTTCCTATTATATTGTAGCCTATATTACTATATTGATTTATATATGACTGCATGACATTTTTACTTATAATCATGATCAAATCCTCCAACGACTTACGACTATACACGAGCAAGAGCAATTGCTAATTGAAATATCCGAGAGGTGAATTTGTTCTGATCCGTTTGTTTCATTTAATAATTTAACACGAGGGTATTGTAACATAAGAAAGCAAGACAGAGTTAGACTGTAAGCATTTTCGTTAATGTGCTTTAGACTAATTTCCTATCTGAGCGATAAAAAGAAAATTTTCTGAAAGAGCTTGCCAAAATTAGTAAAACTGCCAAGTTTGGCTGCGAATTGTTGTAAATTAGGGAAAATATAGCCATACGAAGTTGTCGAATTTTGTATACTTTTGTATTACGGCTGGATGTTTGTAACTAATTTAGTTAATCATTTCCACACGTAATACAAAAGTATACAAATTTGCCAACCTCGCATGGCTATATTTTCTCTAATTCACCAAATTTCACAGCCAAACTTTGCATTTCCACTAATTCAAGTACGCTCTTTCAGTTGTGGATGGTTGTCCAATACTGTTGCAAGCATACGGGTCGTTCGTTTCGTAAATTTTTTTATACGGATGGTAAAGTGGTTTAGGCATTTCTATTCGTGAGAAGTAAGCAATCATTCGCACGATTGGTATCTTAGTTTACGATCCGTAAATAGACTATGTCGATTCGTAAACGCATTTTGCCGACTAGAACATGAGGCATGGAAACTAGCGTGTGTCTAAGGCGTAAACAGCTGTATCCCCAAACAGACTGTGTCCATTTGTAAATAGGGCAAGTTGTGTCTATAAGATAAGGCGATGAAGAGATTGTCGATCCGTACCATTGGTATCGAATGGACCGTTGGTTTACGATCCGTAAACAGATTTTGTCCATTGGTAAAAAGGAGATGTGCGAAGCTACAGACCCCTCTAAAGCTTGTCGATCCGTACCATTGGTATCGAATGGACTGTTCGTTTACGATCCGTAAACAAACTGTGTTGATTCGTAAATATAGGGAAGATGTGTCTGGAATAGGCCTCTGAAAAGCTTGTCGATCCGTACCATTGGTGTCGAATGGACTGTTCGTTTAGGATCCGTAAACAGACTGTGTCGATTCGTAAATAGGGCATGATGTGTCTACGACAGGGCTCTCAAAAGCTTGTCGATCCGTACCATTGGTGTCGAATGGACTGTTCGTTTACGATCCGTAAACAGACTGTGTCGATTCGTAAATATAGGGAAGATGTGTCTAGGATAGGGCTCTGGCATTGGTATCAAATGGACTGTTCGTTTACGATCCGTAAACAGATTTTTGTCCATTTGTAAATAAAGTAATTTAACACCATGCGAGTGATGCGACTAAGGTTTGTCTCCGAAAAGGTGTCGATCGAAAACAATTTGTGATAAAGATACGTTTAAATTAACGCTGTTCCTTTTCAATAACGGCTGCCCTCCTTATGTCATTTTCGAATGGATTGTTTCGTCGCTATAGTAGCTACCTATAACAAGTTTATTTTAATATCGTAGCTAGAGATTTGCCAGGCGGAAAACGACTTCTTATGATAAATATGAGAGCCCAACATAATTATAAAATTATGAAAGCCATCAAAACAATTCACAGTTTAAAAAAATACATTTCTAACGTTTTGTCTTTAACTTAAAGACATCTCTATTTTATTAATAGACATATCTTGTGAAGTTGTGTGCTATGTATAATGCATTAACATTTTGCGGATTTTAATAACAACGCATGTTACATTGCTCGTATTTTTCTTGAGAACGAAGGATCAATATCATATATAATTAGACTATTGTATTGATAGGAATAAATGATGTTATATTGCTCGTGTTTTTCTTGAGAACGAGGAATATTATATATCAGTAAATAGTCTATTTAATTGATAAGGCATATCTTGGGTAAAATATATTGAAGCGATATCTAGCGAGTTATTTTAAAAACTCGTGTATTGGTATCGTCCTCAAAAGGGATCTAAGCGTATAGCGGAAACGGTGTTATTTACGATTGGTAAATGCACGTTTTCCATTCGTACGGTTGGTATGGATGGTACGAATCGACAGTCGTTTTGTGTATGGGGATATCGTACTCCACAGGGGGTTAGACGTATAGCGGAAACGGTGCTGTGATGAATTTTTTACGCTTGGTATATGAACGTTTTTCATTCGTACGGTTGGTACGGATTGAACGAATCGACAGTCGTTTCGTGCGTGTATGCGGATATCGTACTCCAAAGGAGCGCACTCGTTAATAAATTTACAAATGGTAACTGGGTTTTTTCCATTCGTACGGTTCGTACGTCCCCTTACAAAAATTTCACATAACGATTTCACATATGAAATGTTTCATATATGAATGAAACCTTATGTGGAATTGAAACACTTCATATATGAAAATTTCACATGTGAAATTGTTTCGTATGTGAAAATTTCACATGTGAAATTGTTTCATATATGAAAATTTCACATGTGAAATTGTTTCATATGTGAAATATTTCATATATGAAACCTTGTGTGGAATTGAAACACTTCATATATGAAAATTCCACATGTGAAATTGTTTCACATGTGAAATCATTTCATATATATGATTTTTACCCAAGAATATTTCATATATGAAAAGATTTCAAAAATGAAATGTTTCACATATGAAATAGTTAGAAGATAATAAAATGGCTGCATGAGTGAATTTCAATGTATGGATTGAACATTTATTGGATTAAAACTTAAGAGGTTTTATACAATAAAAATCTAAATACAAAAGTTAATCATTTTAAATACATACACATATTTACGTATACAATTAAAAAAAACAATTTGGCTAACATTTAAAGAAGAACACTTATCAAGTTCAATTATTATTTTTCCTTTGCATGCCATTTTTTCATGATTTCATCCTTCATCTGTTTGCACACAGCATTCCTTTTCACTATCTTTGCTGCTCTGCCTCACACATTCTAATAAAAAGTAAATATATCAGTTTATTCAAATGCACTTAGGTTATCTCACTTTCAAAATTATTATAAACTAATTTCATCATACAAGACTATTCCTAGCAACACAAATTTTTACCAGCTTTATCACAACTTTAGTATATAAAGCTTCTATGGCTAAGGGAAAATCATGCCAGTTGCTATTAATCATAATATAATATAGAAAAGGTATATACATACCTTTTATCATTTAGCCAGATCAAGTTGTTTGTCTTTATTTTCCTTGCCAGCCGAAGACAGATGATTCCTGGTGTGTTTCTAACTCAATGGCTGCCAACAGTATATTTGTCTATTTTTATTCATTTTTGGCTTGGTCCACTTCAACCCAAGCAGGTGGTGTAGGCATCAACTAAGAGCAAAAAAAATAATTGTGTTACTATTATACAATGTATTTGTATACTAGTTCTTACAGATTTTGTCAATATGTTATTAGCATTCATTCAATAGGCCATGATGTGCAATGGACACAAGTCTATCTTTGAAAGACCAAAGTTCTTGTAAAGTTCAATTACCAGATCATGCAGCTAATAGGTCATTGTAAAAAAAAACAAATGAATGACCAATACATTATTTGCAACATTATTTTGCAACAACAGTACTCTGGTCAGTTCATTGTGAACAAATCTTAATTTTCAGCTAATTGAAAACCACAAAATTTTAAAAATCTAATCCCACTGATTGTCATTCCTGGTGATTGATGACTGTATGCAATGATTTTGAGTCAGACTCAGACAAGACATGGCTTTCCCATCTGACCCATCAATACTTATACTTTCATGTGTAAAAAATAACATAAGTCATAAGGAACAATATAAATTCCCTCGTATTTCCATATTACTGTTATATGAAAAAGGATTAAGAGTAATCAATATAAATTGAACAAATTGCCCGAGATTCATCTGTGATTACCGTGATTTTATATAATGTATATAATCAAGTCAAGCTGATCAACACAAACAATAAAATACCTGACAACTTCTTTAAAACCATTCTTTAATAGACCACATGAACACAGCTTAACCACAGCTTAACCACATGTCCCATTTATATCTATATTTGGACTATTCCACACGGATATATATTAAATTTTTACGCGAAAACAAGTTTCCCAAACCATATTTACGAAAGCCAGCAGAAAGTTGGAGACGTGATGTAATATGAGACGTTCTTCCGAAGCACGGACCGTTTACGAGCAATGCCGACTAATCCGATCGAGGACTCTTCGGGTAGTGATCGGGTCATCCTCGCTCCCAGGCGCTTTAAATAAAATAAATACAAGAACACTACAGGCTTTAGTGGGATTTGACCAGTTAACACGTTTGACAGTCCAATTAAGAATTGTGAGATGCAACTGCATCACGAATTTTGAGATACAACTTGTGTTGCCCGCTTCTTGTAACGTCCCTGTAGCGACCAAGGCATTTCATAAACAGCTTTGCGCTCGAAAGTAATTTCCTAGGTAACCAAATTCCTTTTATATCAAAGCCCAGATGGGTAATATGTTTAAATACGCAAAAATGTTATGAAAATGAAGACTGATAAATTATGAACTTTTTACAATCTCACGTGTGAAAGAAATTTCATATTTATGAAATTTACTTTTCACATTTGAAGGTGAAATTTCATATGTATCAGCTTTTAATTATTCATATGTGAAACAAATTTCACATGTGAAGCTGGCATTTCATATATGAAATTTATTTTTCACATGTACAGGTGAAATTTAATGACATGAATGGTGACCATTTAAATCATTTTATTACTTAGGAAGCCAAAATTTCATGTATGAATCGTTTTACTTATAGGAAAACGTAATATAAAAAATAAATTAAAATTCATATGTGACAGTAGCAATTCATATTATGAACTTTATTTTCCACACGTGAACGTAAAATTTCATATGATATTTAAAAAAATTCATATGTGAAAAACCAAAATTTGACAAATGAAACAAAAATTTCATATGTGAAATTAGCACTTCATATATGAAAATTCACCTTTCACATGTAAAACTAATAAACGTCATACACGGTATAAATTATTTGATTGGAGACGCCAAAATTTCATGTACGAATCGTTTTACATATAGAAAAACTTCATTAAAAATTAATTTAAATTCATATGTGAAAGTAGCAATTCATATTATGAAATTTATTTTTCACATGTGAACGTAAAATTTCATATGATATTTAAATAATTTCATATGTGAAACTAAAATTTCATATATGAAACAAAAATTTCATATGTGAAACCAAAATTTCATATGTGAAACCAAAATTTCATATGTGAAACTAGCATTTCCTATATGAAATTTACTTTTCACATGTGAAAATAAACGTCATACACAATTTAAATTATTTCATCGGAGAAGCCAAAAATTTCATGTATGAATTGTTTTTTTACACAGGAAAACTAATATTAAAAAAAAATTCATATATGAAAGTCACTTTTCTTATGTGAAAATCAAATTTCATATATGAAGTCTTTCATTTCATATATGAAAATGATCATTTCATATATGAAACTCCTATTTCATATGGGAAATGTTATGTGAAATTTGTAAGGGTCAGTCGGGATTCAGTCCATTTGTATGTCCCGTTTTACCATCAGTATCGATCCGTGAAAAGTGTCACGAAACGAAAATGTAGTTTACGAATGGTGAAAATGGTTGTCAATCCGTATGCATGCGACAGTATTGGACATGTATGGATGCAGTTGTGATGATTTATTTTCTTATTATTACTTCGATCAAGTCACCATTAGAATGCCGGCATTAATTCTTATATTATATTTCGATCGAGTTGTTTTTGGCGAAAATATTATTTGTGGAAATACGATTCACCAAAATCCTGTGCTTGTATGTATAAATAAATTGATTAATTTGGGTCGACGCTTTTTTCGACCCGTTATTTCATTATTTCAGTACACTTCAACAATCAAAATATACATTCTTACCAAAAAAGCTTGTCTCTCCTGTCGTCAGGATTCAAAGGCTTGCATTGTTTGACGATTACATCCTTCTTCGAGTATTATAAGGTCTGAACGTGACATCGACTTTTATACATGTGTGCTTATGTAAGCCCGGAAGAGTGTGATAGACATTTCCTCGTAATACAATTCCTGGTTATTTCCGTCACATGACCTTCATTCAGAAGGAAACCTAAACCTTGGAGACATTTTCTCGCAGTACAATCCCTGGTTTTTTCCATCACATGATCTTTAAACGGTGGCCCAAAAGGGCCATAGCATAAATACAAATAAATCAACGCATTCATTATTAAATGCAAACGAACAATTATACACACAATGCAAACAAATAGTCAAAACGCAAATAAAAATAGTCGCAACGCAAACAAATGGTCAAAACGCAAGTAAAAATAGTCAAAACGCAACTAGAAATAATCACAACGCCGTGTTGAAAGCGAATCCTTCCCTTCCTACTACCACCTTTTGGGCAATTTTGATAGAAGCTCGCGTTCGGCCTCCAATTAAATGCGTTTCCAAATAGGTTTATAAGTTCCAACCAAATTAACCAGTTTCAATGCAGGTATAACATTCCAAATAATGATAAAAATACAGTTAAATACTATAAATTGCCAGCGAGTTCTCTTTAAGGGTATTCAACTGCGTGCGAAAAGGTTAAATGGCTGATTCTTCGAAATTTAAAATGCCGGCTTTCATTTGCTGCAGCAATCTAAACGGAGTCGATGGTTGACATTCTCACTGGATAGAACTACACTCGGCGGAACTTGTATGAGACGAAAAAAGTTGGTTCGGCTAAAACCCAAAAGACATCATTTTTTGTTCAACTTTTGACTTTAATTAATGCACTATTCGTTAACGTTAATAAAATTTGTTCCGAACTCTTGGAAAATTATCGAACGATCAAATATAGTCGGTAAAAGGTTACGAATTGAGATATATATATATATTATATTATATTATATATATTATATATATTATATATATTATATTATATTATATATTATATATATATCTTAAATTTCGAAGAATCAGCCATTTAACCTTTTTTCACGCAGTTGAATACCCTTAAAGAGAACTCGCTGCCAATTTATAGTATTTAACCGTATTTTAATAATTATTTGGAATGCTATACCTGCATTGAAACTGGTTAATTTGGTTGGAACTTATAATCCTATTGAAAAACGCATTTAATTAGAGGCCGAACGCATGCTTATATCGAAATTGCCCGAAAGGCGGTAGTAGGAAGTAGGTAATAGGTTATTTGTACTTGCGTTTTGACTATTTGTACTTGCATTGTGACTATATTTGTATTTGCGTTTTGACTATTTGTATTTGCATTGTGACGAAACACTTCTATCGTTTTGTAAGTTTGTAACTTTACTAACTTTTATAGCAACTGTACATAATTTAATCCGAGATTTAATCGAAGTTGGGGGAGGAAACCATGTTCTTTATGCACTAGATAGACCTCAGAATCCTGACTTTATTCTGCAAAATCTTACGCGGAAAATGCAGGAAATCACATTTGCGGGTCGCAAATTTTTTAAAAAATTTTTGGAGGGGCATGCCCCCGAACCCCCCTAGTATGGCACACGCCTTCGGCGCTCGCATCTCGGCTCTCCAAAACAGTGATCCTGGCTACGCCGCTGCTTAATCACCACAAAACAATTTCCCCTTTTCGATTACGCGCTTCGCTATGAGTGGAAATCAACTTATCAACTTGCCTAAATTATGTGAAAGCTGTTAAAGTTTCGTCATAGTACCCAAGCAGGAAATGGTGTTTCAGCGTTTGTACGTTCCAAAATACCGGGGGAGCAGACCCTTGGACCATGAAATTTAACTTGTTCCATTCGGAAACTTTATTCTATACCCAAAGATATATATTTTGTGCCAAAATATTTACAACTAAATAAAACAAAACAAATCTATCGTGTTTACAAAAATCGTCAGACCTCTGTGGAGGAGCGGGTACGATCAACATCTACTGTAAACTTTTCTAATGCCATTTGATGATTTGATGAAACCATTGGTACCTCGGTCCTCCGCAGGCGCTAGGGAGTATTTCGGGCGATTTCGGACGCCATATTTGCCCGAAAAGGGCCTGCGGAGGAGGTAGAAACATTGTATTATTCTACATATTTATGTAATCTGTGTCTGTGGAATGAAAATGAAATGTGAATATTAATAGTGGAAGCACTAGTTGTTACGAAATACGAAAAGTTGTTATTGCAAATTTTTGCAATTCGGAAATGTCCACGTTATTATCTGTGATAAATAATTAAATATCGTACAAAAGAAGATCGCCTATTTTCTTTTAAATGAGGGATCGTTTGCTAGAAAAATACGCAAAGAAGAAAGAAATGCTCTAGAGGGACTACGACTTTCACAAGTATATCATCCGGAAATGCAATAAAATGAATGTTTGTGTGACCTTACAAGAACGTTCAGTATGGCGGCGCATTTTATGCAGAACACTTGGGCATTGTTTGTCAAAATACAATTGAAAGGATTTGAAACTACTTTTTCAATCAAATCAAGAATGGAATGCGGTGTTTGTAGCAAGACATTTTCGACTAGGGGTAATCTAGTAAGACATAAAAGAACCCACACAGGAATCAAACCTTACAAATGTGATATTTGCGAGGGAAGGTTTTTTCGATCATCCCACTTAGAGGAGCATAAAATAACGCACACGGGTGAAAAACCATTTCAATGTGATGTATGTAACAAGAAATTCACACGATCTGGCCACCTTATTGTACATAAGAAAACACACAGTGTGGAAAAACCCTATGAATGTGGTATTTGCAAGCAGAGATTTTCTCTCATGACTGATTTGGCTGACCATAAAAATAAACATGCTGAAGAAAAATATGAATGTGACATTTGCCATCAAGTATTTACCCAGTCTGGTGCTATTACAAGACACAGGAGAATACACACAGGAGAAAAACCATATAAATGCGACATTTGCCAGCAGACATTTGCTCGGGCTAATTCCTTAAGGAGACATTCATTAACGCATACAGGAGAGAAACCTTATAAATGTGATGTTTGCCAAGAAAGGTTTTCTCGATCAAGTAATTTGGCACGTCACATGATAAGAAAGCATTCTAAAGAAAAGAAAACTGAAAGTGATGTTTCCAACCACAGGCAGTATACCTCGCCTAAAATAAGATTGAATGAGGCAGGAAAGTATGAATGTGAGACTCACCAGGAAAAAAATATGTGTCCACCTGAGGAATTAAGAGGTAGTGCTAAAAAGGACTCTACTCAAACAGGTTTATGCAACATACAACTTCCTGATTGCAAATGCTTGATGCAACACATTAAGAAGGAGTGTGATATCTCATATGGCCAGAGCCACCAGATTGATGTCTGCTCTGAGGAATTGCAACTGAAGACACAGCTTACCAACATTGGGTATGTCTGCTCTTTGTGTGGTATTGCATTCAATACTCTTGCAGAATTAGAAAATCATTTTAATACTCATAACATAGAATAGGTTTGTAAACTTTCAAATTATAGATTAATCATTGGTGTGTAACTTAACTTTTCTGACCACTTGATATTAGGAAAAGCAACAGGAAACATTGTCCAAGTGCCACATGTTTTTTACACCCTTTAAATTGGCTTGATGAGTATGGGGCTTTTTACAGTTACAGTATACCACTGTTAAGTTGTGTTACATTCAGTTAATCAAACCATGCACTTTTGATCTAAAATACTACCACTGGTGTGAAGACACAGCTTACCAACATTGGGTATGTCTGCTCTTTGTGTGGTATTGCATTCAATACTCTTGCAGAATTAGAAAATCATTTTAATACTCCTAACATAGAATAGGTTTGTCAACTTTCTAATTATAGATTAATCATTGGTGTGTAACTTAACTTTTTTGACCACTTGATATTAGGAAAAGGAACAGAAAACAAGTGCCACATTGTTTTTCAAACATCTTGGCTTAATGAGTATAGGCTTTCAGATTTAGTTGAATGTAGCACATTCAGATTTAGTTGAATGTTATACATAAAATGATGTTGAAAATGGTTCACAAGGCTAACATAATGAGATGAATCATTGATAAAATTGTATTCAACTTAAAGAAAAGTTCAAAGTTTTTGAGTAGTGGACCTGCATTGTAACAAATTCATTGTCATTTTTAAACTCAAACTTTTATGCCTTTAAAATGGGACTAGCAAGTATTAAGTTACCATTACAGTACACCAATGTTAAGTTGTGTTACATTCAGTTAATCAAACCATGCACTTGTGATCTAAAATACTACCACCAAAGCACTTGTTTTTTCATTTATCAGAATAGACATTATATAATATTTGATTGCTCTCAACCAATCCTCATCCAATAATTTTATGCTAATAATACATATAATTATACTAGCAGAAAGTAATAAGTAATAATCTCCAAGTCACTTGACTTTTTATACTATGTACTATTAATCACTGCGAAAGTCGCAGCCAGGACGTTGGATGCCTCCCACAACACACACTGCGTGCCTGGAAAAGCCTATAGCCTCGTCGAAGTGTAAGATGGTCACATGTCGTAAACTGAGAAGTATAGTCAAGAGCTATCTATATTTGAATCTATATATGAATGTATATATCATGAAAAATGATAGATTAGATTGAAATATGATCACATTGTATTGTATTGTATTTGTATTGTATTCTCTCAATGGAATTTCGTGGTCGCAATTCCTCATCCTGCGTTTATCCATACAATTGACGGCTAAAAAGATAGGAATGTAGGATTTATCAGCGTTTTATGCAGAATATAGAGTTGACGCTAAAGGCTGCTTTCCACTGTCGCGTTTCTTGTACGTACGTACACGCACGTAAAACTTAAAAAGCTTCTAAGAAGATCAAATCAACAGAATCCAACCGTATCCATCAACTCAATCGTCGATTTGATCATAGGATTTGATAACTATCATTTAATGGCGCCTAATTTAACGTTAAAAAACGCGACAATGGAAAGCAGCCCTATATAAGTACCTTGTGGGATAAATTTTAATTGTTCAATGAATTTTAACTTTTTATCACGGGTAAGGATTGAATCACCTTCCGAAGCCGCAGCTGAAGTTAACGAAATAAACTCTGTGCACGTCCATAATAATTAAACAGGTGTCTTACCTTATACATATCCCACTAGCATTTATTTCACCAAGCTTTTGTATATCCAGCGGATTTTTGTAACAACTGAAACCACAATCACAGACGCCATTAATGTTCCATGGTCCTCCACATTTCTCTCCTTTGATTTTGGCACAGGCAGCGCAACAACCGCAAACATCCCGAGTTAATCCTCCTTTGCAGTTAAGCTCGGATAATGAAAGACAAGTTACTTCCTCACATGAGAGGCAACTGAGAGCTCGAGTTGTTGCGAGAATGGCTGACAAAGCAAAGGCAGTAAGGATGATCGTCTTCATTGTTGGTAGTTAGTGAAATGTCTAAGTGCGAAAATAAAAACCCATATACACTGTGCACGATATTAGCTTTGCAAGTTAAGTACATTACAGTCAATTCATTGGCACGGCACGGCTAAAATGGGTACCCTCGGCCCTATTTTACACGTGCTGTGCCAATAATAAATCGACTCACTATATATTTGTAAAATTGCATTCATATGAAACCGCGGGCCAGCCCGGCTCTGGCGAGATCCTGCCTGAACGAAGCGAGATTCCCAGGATTGTAGATATCATGCATCATGTGCCTAAAATATACCGAAAAGCTTGGATATTTTACCTGATTCCTCTTGATTCTTGTATAGTCTTTTTGCTATAAAGTCTTTTTGCTATAATGCCACCAGCATCTGAAAATATACTGGCAACGTCGATGAGTAAACCATCTTTTATATACGAGTAAATCAATATGTAACTTGGAGGAAATACTTTCTTGCGTATATTTATTGCCAAGGCAACTGTCGTCTAACTAATATCTCATATCATTATTCTCAAGCTTTATTTATTGCCCACTTGTTCTCAAGTGCTTTGTCGTAATATTAAAACGGAAAGAGGAAATAACGTAACTACTTTGTTGCTTGTTTTTAACGTGTAACAGTTAATAGTAAAAAAAAATAATTGATAACATTATATAGTAGTTAGTATATAATTTGTGAGCTCCAAGAAAGCACAATCGCATAGGCATTTTGCCCTGCTATACAAACATGGGCGCCGGAACCACGGGGGAAGCTGCCCCCCACCCCTGCCCTTTGCTTACGGGGGCGAGCGAGGGCAGTCCTGTGCCCTTTGCTACCATATAAAAGTATCATAAATTCAACATTTAATCATGATGCCTACTTTTCGCTGTAATATTACTAAAAATGACTGGTAACTGGTAATATTACTAAAAATGCGTTCTCCCGTGGATTTGCAAGTTCGCATGTTCTGTAAATTTGAGTTTCCTCTTCGTGTGGTTGCTAAGGTAAAATGAATGTGCCCTTTTCTAAAACTCTGCCCCGCCACCCTAAACTGCTTTCGGTGCCCCTGTAATACAAATGTAATTTTTTAGTGTTTATTGACTTGAAAACAATCAATTTCTAAAGAAAATAATTAAAGTGACTCAAAGTTTTTCATTGTGGGACGGAATTGTTCAGGCTGGCTTATACGCCACTGAGAAAACGAACAAAATGTGACTCGTGCTTAGCTATATATATTTAGGATATTTGTATTGGTAACTATTCATCACTATATTTCACTGGTTCCTGCAGTTTGATTTATTTCAACGCAGATAATATTTTTGTACAAACCTCAAGGACGTGAAAAACACTCATTATAAGTGGCCATCGTGAATATTGAACGAGAATATCAATATGAAAGCAGTTTACTTCCACGCAGTACTTTATTAAGGGGAAATTAAAGGAAAAATCTCGATAAAGAAAAAGCGAACAAGAATTAACTTGGTTAGAAGTTCCGACCCCTTAGGTTCCCTAACGGGATGGTTTACTTCACTCTTTGTTGCATGGTTGTATCATTCCGACCTTGATTGTTCCTGCTTTAAAAAATATATGGTCGAAATGGCCAATATTTCATCTACTTATGGAAAATTTTGAAAGAAACTTACGAAAAGTGTGAGAAAACCTTGAGGTTCGTCTTAAAGGATGTCGTTTATGAAGAATTTATAGCGTTTCATTAAAATTATTGACGATCTCAAAGAAGAGCAGGGGGTCAAATACGAAAAATATTTTCCAGCCTTCAGGCGTAAAAGAAGAGTGGTATTTTCATGCGTTACATAAAAAAACATTCGGTTTACTTTTCCTATATTATAAGTTTGACAGTAAGTAATTTGGCGTAATCCACATTTTGTCAAAGCCGGAATGCTTCAGAAAAGAAAATGTGCAATACTAGAAGTTGAGTAATAATCATATATTTCAGTAAAGTTCTTTCAAATGAAGGAGACTTCAATTTTTAGCGAAAAAAGTCGAAATTTAAAGATGTAGAAAAAATGGCAACAGCGATTATTCATTATTACTTAGCACAATTATTAGCAAGCGTTGGCGATGTCGATCTATTAGTAATTAAAGTTACTAAGTGCATGGCCTGCATTTTTTTTATCACCTAATATTTGGATAACGTATGTTTCAATGGTTTTGCTGAGGAAATGTCTCCTCAAGTCGGAAGAATTTATGCTCCATTTAAACTCTAATTTATTTACTTCGAAGTACACAGAACCACTAAAAAACTAGTCATTGCAGTTAGGTACAGGAATCCTCACCGAAGACATCAGTGTCAATGTTTATTTATAATTTATGTAAATATTTATTAAAAATGATATTGATGTATAAATCAAATAATTACATTTTTCTAACATCAAATATTCCTGGTATGATGCCACTTCAAAACAAGGAAATGAGAACAGATAAATGTTATAGATATTTGGCGGTAAAATTTTAATAATGGGTAATAATTTATAATTTTGTAATAATGGGTAAGAAGTTTAGAAAATACATTGTGGTTAAATTAACGGCGGAAATAATTTTCATATACTCGAGGGCAATATAGTAAAGACGTGAGTCTTGTCATGTCTCAAAAAAACAAAAACCCGTGATATAGTTGCGATGCTAGTTAAGAACAATTCTGAAAGCAAATTTGTAAAATTTGTATATTAAATTGCGGAAAACTAGATTGTCAGTGCAATCGAAATTATATATACAGTAGCCGCGGAACCTATAAGTGCTCGGATGGGCTTTTGCCCCCACTTTTTGCTGAGTATTATGTAAATGATCCATATATAACCTCTCTCTTGCAAGGATTCGAGCGTTGACGCGTATTTACGTTCCGTGGATGGCCAGTAGCAATTTTGACGGTCGTTAGCATCATTTAAATACTTATATACCTTAGACTTATATTCACAACTGAATTAAGGTAGCTTATTTGTGGAACTCCGACTAGCGATGCACAGTGGTGGCCTAGTGGTAAGGATGCACATTGTAGCTAATACATGACATGCTTTCATGAGTTTTCATTCACACTCTTCCACATTAATTTTGCTATAATAGTAACAATTTTTCACTTTACATAACTTGGAAGGCTCGAGGGTTAAAATTTGACACGAATTTATAACTGATCTAATATGGCAATCCCTTTCAGTCTTCAGGGTGAGTAAGTAAGGTAGAGAGTCACCCCGAGCTTATCTATATTCCGAACCTGTGGATCGCGAAGAGAACATGTTGTTTAAATATTTGATATCCGCAAAGTTTAACCGAAGCACATTCATGTCGTTGCTACTTGCTAATAACAATATCGATTGATCAAGAGAAATTAAAAGCTGACATTATTTGTCAAGTTCGCATCAAATTTGATGTAGAAACTGCCTCAATGGACCTTTCTTATAATGACGTCAAACGCGGAAAGTCTGATGTTACGCGAAATTTGATTGGCTCCACAAAACTATCGAGCCAATCAAACTTCGCGTAACATCAGATTTTCCGCGTTTGACGTCATTATGAAAAAGGTCTATTGGACACTTCTCGATATTTCTACCTAAGATCATTTGAAGACGCTGCTACGATGCTGCCTTCACGGAACTTGTTTGTCAAATCCTATATAGTTTTATGTAGCTAGTAAATTAAATCCCAAAATATACCCATATTTGTACGAAATTAATGCTGACATTCACTACAACCTTGACGTGCATTAAAAAGGTAATGAACCTCAATTTCAATTATATTTGCAAGGGATTTCATCAAATTTCATAATACCCAAACATCTTTAAATTTGTTGATATTAACTGTATTTCGTGCGAGAAAACTGCGCATGCTCGAAAATCTTTAGTTGAATAATATATGTTTGCAATTGTCGATGCCACAAGATCGATGTTTGATCGCTTGTTTAATTTTTATGCATCATTATGAGTGTAAATTCCGGCATCTTTTGTAGATAGTTTACCAGCCTGCAGTCTACGGGTAAATATTTGTACTGGATTAGGAGATAAGTATACAGATTGGTTGCGCACAACTGAATTTCGTTGTAATGATATTACGCCATTCTTTTTGGAGTAAGATTATTTAATTCCATTATAACAAGTATAGTATAACAAGTATAGTATAATTCAATGTGTAATAATCATGCCAAGAAATAAAAAACTTAATTGAAAGTTTACGGTGAAATTTAACAAAGTGTCAAAGAAGCAAATTAAAGGAAACGTTTCTTCACCGTGGCCTTCCACTCTTGTCATCCTTAATATCTTGCATGCAAATACGCTGGCAGCCTGCTGAAAAAAAGCATATAATATTTTACTACGTTAAACTGCTTTATTCAAATAGTAAGACAACAATTAAAGGTGATATCCAGTCGTAATGCTGGCATTCTCAAACGCTGTTTACACTTTTAACTGTTTTATATTTTTGAAATACGACGAACTGTCTGCGTATCTCACACATTATTTATTTGCTATGGTTTTACTATGAATATGAACTGGAGTCTTTGCATGCCCGGAAAAACCCAGTACCAAATTTAGGCAAATCTCAAATTTCAATTTTAGCCATTTTTATGAGCAGAACCGATACGCAAACCCGACTGGACATGACCTTTAGTATTATATATAATTATCTTGAATCATGGTCGTATTAGTTATATCATATAGTGATGTGTATATGTGAATATTATACCTTCTGCATTCGCCAACAGCATTAAAATGATTAAAATGTGGGCCTATGAAGCATCTCAAGCCACAGTCACAGACGCCATTAATGTTCCATGCATGGTCCTCCACATTTCTCCCCTTTGAGTTTTGCACACGCAGCACAACAACCGCAAACATCTCGAGTAATTCCTCCTTTGCAGTTCAGCTTGTGTAATGAAGGACAGGTTACTTCGTGACATGGGATACAACTAAGAGCTTGAGTTGTTGAAAGGATGGCTGAGAACACCAAGGCAGTAAAGAGGATATTCTTCATGTTCGTAGTTGATGAATGATTCTATGCAGAATCTTATTTTAGTATCCAATTATTTAGAAAATGAAATGTGAAATTGGTGATGATGATTCTGTCCATGTTTTCAAGTTTAGAGATTAAATTTAAAATATATTTTTTAAAAATCAAAATAATCTAATAATTTTTCATATACTATATTCCAGACCTTGATATCTTAATATTCCACCCACGGCTGCGCGATTGTACCGGTACTGATTTGTTAAAAATAGAGGAAATAATAGATCGATTGGGATGGATATTTTAAAGACCGTCCCTTTCATAAGATATAAAAGACTTAATACGAAAGAACGATTGGCAATTTCCCTTGAAATTAGGAAACCAAAGAGTGGATCGAATGTATACTCCTTCATGCATGTTGCTGACCTGCACGCTATGAAAGAAAGGCTAGCAATAATAATTATATTGTATCATAGGGATTATCTCAAAAAGAATGCAGTGAAACTTGATTCCAATTCATATTTTGAAGCTTATGAAATTTGTAAAAAACATGAGTATAAAACTATAGTATAGATCTCATTACTGAAAAACTGAGAAGTGCACAAATAGTAACGACCGTTGGAGATATAGCTATAACCAATTTGCTAAGTAGCAAAACAAGGAAAAAACAAAAAAAGGAATGTCAATCAGCTAAAATCGATAGGTTAAAATTATCGACAACAACGGCATATATACAGTAATTAGTGTTAAGAAATAATTTTGTGACATTGCATTGACCTTACAGTATATGGCCTAGTCCGTGCCAATAAATAATGTTAATCCAATGCATTCAGTACGTTTCTCAATGTTTTATTCAGTCGATTGTAATCAAATTATTTGGCTGATATAGTCCAGAAGTTAAAGCAAAGCATAGAATCACGATTAAGTAAAATTGCTAATTAAAACTTCTAGAAGCAGTACTGGAGGCTATAATTGCTATTCAAGAGTCACTACACGGGACGTTAAGGAGGGGTGATTCATATTAGAACAATAGCTACTATATACAGTACTTTTTTTTCAAAATAATGAACACACATTTATCGGCGCTATCCCCTGGATTGTGTTTTTTCGGTGCAAAATATAACAATATGATTTCTACAGATAACATACATAACTATAGTCTTATAAATTTCGGTCAAACTATGTATACGAAATAAAATAGAATTAAAGATCTAGTATACTTAGCGAAAATACAATGGGCTGCCTTGAAATACAACATACCGTTAGTTAGGGGGAATGATCCAGCATTATCCTATTTCAATATGATAATATAAGTCTATTAAGGTTCCCATGCATGCATGCACCGTGAATGGAACTATATATGCACTGCGCATTCTAGCTATTAATACAGTAAATTAATATTTTACGTCGTTACTTTTTAATGTCTAATCACCTCAAGCTATATAAACTAATGTGCCTACCTTATGTGTGCATTCGAGGAGTAAATCTTCGATCCAATGATCTTTCTGATCTGTTTTACCACATTTATATATCCAACGTACGAGATCATAAAAAAATTCATGGAACCGTTGAAGCGTTTGTTGATCACGCCTATGATGGTGTCGTGGTTTGTTTTAACATACTTGAGATGACATGGGCGTGTCGAGAGCCCTGCGTTGGTAACTTCAACATGTAAGGAATATTTTAAAGTTATATTTTTTTTATAAAAGTTCAAATCCAGGAATGGAAACCGCCCCTATATATAGTGTTAAGCATGTACAATGCTGAAAAGAACGTTAACATCATGTAAATCCAAGATTTTAGATATAATTCATAGAACTCTTTTTTAAGTATTTCCCAACCAGAATAAACTATTATCATGCTATCTGCAAATCAAGGGATATGACGTAATAGCCAGAATTGAACAACTATACTATCTACTAACCCTAACTATTATTAATAATGATAATTATTAGGAAAAGACTGCGAGTTTTTATTATCAATGAGTTTGCCATGCATTAATATACAGGATGAGTAAAAAAAAACTGACACCTTTGAAATTCAAATTAGCTGCGAGCTTATGGCTGGAATATGACAATTCCCATGTACAACAAAAACGATTTGATAAAACTGTTCTTTTGTATTTACGGAGCTTAGAATGCATTTTAACTCCCAATGGGAACAAACTTTATGTTTTAGGTTAATTAATATGATATGCTTCGTATACCTACGAAATATTTTAAGCAACTTTTGTCACATTAAAGCCGCTATGCGACTAATTTGAATTTCAAAGGTGTCAGGTTTTTTTGACTCACCCTGTATTTGATCCAACGCAATTTATTGGGTCGACTTTCGAAACGCTTCAATCTTGATTACGCCTATGATGGTGTCGTACGTGGTTTGTTTTCACATACTTGAGATGACATATATGCGTAACGAGAGCCCTGCGTTGGTCATTTAAAGCACTCTGTGAGTTAATTACAAAATTTGCATGCACGAGTTCACAAACAAGGAGGTGAAACGAGGTTTAAAGATATTATTATGCACGAAGCAAAAATGCCAGTATCATATTTCTGAAAGCGTAAAAATAATGCACGAGCAAAAAGCGTCTCAATTGCTTGGTTCTATTAATAATTATAACACTAAGAATCAGCGCTGGATTCAGAATTAATGAAAATTTTGATTATTAATAAGGAAAAGACTGCGAGTTTTTGCAATATTGAACCAGGAACTGGTCCCTAACCGCTGCTAATCTTCTTCTTCTTCTTGTTAGGGGGCGACGCTCTTTAAAAAAACCCTAAGGCTCTAGCATTACTTGTTTGATCGGAATGAAACTTGGCACAATTATTCTAAGCAATATTCCGCATCGATTGACGGAGTTCGAATTTTTACTTTTGACCTTTGAAGCAAGTTACAAGCAATTCTTGATATAGTTGCAGCAAATAATATATACATATCATTAATATTCAGCCTATATATCATTAATATTCAGCCTATATATAAGTAAACGCAAACGATTAGAAATACATTTGTCCTCTCCATTGTTATAAATACAATGCAGTTCAGAAACTCGGTTACGCTGTTCCTGGTCCACTATAGTACGATCGTACGTGTTATAAAAGCGTTTGCTGCGTTTAACTATATCTAATGTAATCATGCAGTTATCGGGTCGACTTTCGAAACACTCGAAAACAATATATTAGCATGTTCACATGCTCTATACGTAAAAAATATATGTCGTTAACTCGAACTAATTCCTGGCGCAGGTCGAAAAGTCAAAAGGTTCTTTGTATATTTTAGGCAGCTATAGCTGTTAAATATTTATCTGTTTATATCAATAATAATCAACATGTATGATTTATAGGTGCAAAGAACTTGAATAATCGAATAGCAGGTAATTAGTCTTGGGTAAACGTTTTGTGGAAAACGACAAGTAGAATATTTGGGAAATTAGCTATAATAATTGTTAAATTCTTTCAAAAGGCAGCGCTGCAAATTTGGCATGCTCTAAACCTAATCATTACGTGTGTCTACTTAAGCATCATCATAAAAGTCTGACAGTGTTTTCCGTTTGTCGCTAATTTGTAAACATGCCCAGCTGGTTGCATGATGTAATAAAATAATTATTGTACTCTATGTTTATATGCCTAGTTACTACTTGTTCGTAACTTATTCAGGTGCCAGTGGTGAATTGTGTTGCGAAAACAGTTTGGGCTAGTTGGGGCAGGAAGGCAAAGTTCTATTAATATTTATGGTTTTCGTCTACTCGGCTTCCACTTGTATGTATTAGGGTGATTTTGTACGAGGACGTGAGCGTCAAAGACGACGTGAAAATGGCGAATAAATGGCGTGATGTGCCTAAATATGGACATGCCACGCCATTAATTCGCCATTTTCACGTCGCCTTTGACGTTCACGTCATCATGCTAAATCTCTCTATTGTCAAACGAAGGTAGCTTTACAGTAATTATGAATACGACTGGGGATCAAGGATTCGTCATTTCCGCGCCAAACTCGGTGCTTTTGTCTGCGCCATCTGACAAAACACGTAGCCGTGGCGTTTTGGAATACGTAATTAACCAACAAACGTGCACTCAACACCTCGACGACTACAAGTTTTGATTGATGGCGTAAGCAAACAACAAGCGAGAATCCGTATTCGTAGTCGCTAATGCTCGCTAAAAGTAGACGAAGGAAGTGAAGGAACACCTCGCTCAGATGAATGAGGGATAAAGATTAAACTGAATAGAAAGAAATGAATAAAGAATAAAAGTTACGGGAACCATAACAAAAAATTGATATACATACAGTATGATAACAACGGTAACCATTAACATCGTGAATATATTAGAGAATAATAGAAATGAGAATGATGTTATTGCTACAACATTGCGTGTTTAGTTTCATTGCGCATAGGCTAGAACTACGGGTAGAAAAGTTTTTAAGGAGAACTGGGAAAGTGTTGATCAATAAATAATTATTATTATAATTTCCAGATAGGTGATACAACATCCGACCACAAGCAATCATTTTTTCAATTTTAAACTGTCATTTTCACGCAAGTAATATCGCTTTATAATCTGCAATTTTTACATAACTTCAGGATAAATCAATTGTGATTTTTAGCACTTCACTCGATGCACGTAAACTCTAGGGTTTGAAGGGTCTTAAGTTCGGGTGGAATTATACACACTTCAAACTCAAGCCAGGAACAGTTGAAGGAAAAATTAGTCAGGAGGACCTATAGTTGACTCATTTTTCCTTGACTCAACTGTTCATGGCTTGAATATGAAGTGCGTATAATTCCACTCGAACTTAAGACCCTTTAAACCCTATAACTTCAGGAGAGTTTTCAAACCCAAATCCCACATTCAAGCTCGAAAGCAAGCATATAGTGTAGGCAATCGTGTCAATCAATTTTGCAAGGTTGGGCTCTTGAAACATTATCTATACGTCCCAAAATATTCGAAGTATAAATATTAAAGCCCAACATAGTGCTTTCAGTAAAGCCATAAGAGACAATTAAATTCGTCTTAACTTAAGACGAAACGTTACTATCAAATATATCTTTATTATTCTCAAATGGTTTAATTGTCTCTTATGGCTTTACTGAAAGCACTATGTTGGGTTTAATATTTATACTTCGAATACGCTTCCCGCCCGGCACGTCTGTCCCAAAATATTATTAAATTGATAAAATTATTAGTATACTTAGTTGAATTATTTGGAAATATAAGGTTTATAAAGACACAACATGGAAAGTTCCAGACCTGGAAAGATAAAAAACCCATCCAAAACTTTTAATCCACTACGTTGGTTATAGCCATAGTTATGAATCATCCCACTTGGGAGATCGCATGTTGTGCAGAGATTCTAAAATCTCGAGTGGCGGACACAGCAAAACAAAAGTCACATAAAACGTTTTAGGAAGCTGATGACATACAGAACCAACCCACGAAGACTCGGAAAACGACTGTAAAGCCAACAGCAATTAACTTGAGTGAGAGCTAGCTATTATAGATCATATAGTGAAGATTCCTTGCCCAATTTCATATACCGAACATATGAATCCCTTTTAAGAAAAATTTTTAAAACTGATGTTAACCAAAGCCTATTTTCTATAGATTGGGGGGCAATATTTGGATTTTGGGTTGGATTTCAATGGTACATTTTATGCGTTTAAATAAAATGACTGCGCATGTATGAAACACTTCGTGGTATACCCATATGAATACCTTACACAAATCGGAAAACATCGCGCGAAAATATTGTACGATTTTTTACTGCATTTTTCATGACTGTCATTCAGCAGCAATTCATTCTTTGACCTTGCATGGCTGCATGATCTAGTTGTAGTTTCTACGCAGTTTAGTAGTTATTCAGCCATCTGGTCGGCAGGGATGGAGTTACTCATCATTATGACTGCCTAAAGTGTTACTCATCCACGGTGACTGCGCAACTTAGTGGCTATTGATTTATCTGTCTGCTGAGTCAAGTGGCCACTTCTTCAGTTGTTAAGTAGTTGCGCAACTGAGTTATCTACTGTAACTCCGTCATCAAATGATTGCAGTCGCGACAAAGTCGTGAATGCATCGGGGCCGAAAGGCCAAGTTTAAAGCATTGTATCCATTTTTATTGAATCTGAAATTGCGAGGGTCTTTTCCGTGTTAAAATCGTCCGTTGTTGTGGACACAAATAGCAATATTGTGCCAGCAATACACACATACAGGATCCTCTCGCCACTTTAAAGCAAGAAAGTAATTATTTCTCTGGTTAGACGACTGCAAATATTTCTATGATTGCGAATAGAGTAACTTGACGCCACTCGCGAGTCGCGAGTAACGAGTAGTTAATGTGCGAGTCACTCGCAAATGAGTAGCGATTTTACAAATGATAATTTATGCAATTACATATTTGCTGATCACACTCGCATATTTGTGTTTATAATTTGGGATATTCCAATTCTTAAACTTCGCAATTGTGACAACCTGCAATAAAATTAGTTGTAGTATATAATTATATACATTGCAATCGGCTCCTCGCGCCTTTTTGTTGTGTCTATAGGCTTTCTCAGTACTATAGTGAGGCGATTGATTCAATATTGGAAACATTTTGTTGTGGATCCTTCTGAGTTAATATCGCGGATAATCCCACGGGGCTGGCATCGACTAATATTGAAGTCTCTTTAGAGGTGTCAAAATGGCTCATGACCGGACTTTTGAGTAGAGCCTGCTTCAGTTTGTTTAAGCTGTTTGGTGTTTATGTGTCCACGTAAAATGTACATTCTTTCGTGTTAATTCGCGAGTGGTTCAGTGATAGTTGCATTGTTTCTTATAAATTTAGAGCTGTATCGTAGTTGGCCATTCCCAACAAACTTCTTACTTTACTGACTGTTGTCGGTTGTTGTGTGTTTGCAAAGGCTTTGATTTTCCTAGGGTCTGGGCTAACACCCTTTTCGGTAAAGATAAGTCCGAAGAATTCGAGGTTCTTTTTGAAAAACTTGCATTTCTCGAGATTTAAAGTTGTGTTGTTGTAGTCGGGTGAGATTCCTCCAGAGCACGGTCGTGGTCTTCCCTGGTGTTACCAAATACAATGATGTCATCCGCAATGTTCTTTATTCCTTTGATGCCCTGGTGGACTTCCTGTAAGGTATGTTGGAAAAGCTCGGCCGCTGCGTTGGCGCCATAGTTTATTCGCTTATACCGAAACAGTCCTAGATTCATGCAAAAGGTCGTGACATTTCGTGACTCAGGACTGAGTTCTAGTTGGTGGTATGCAATTGGCACAGGTCGAGTTTTCAGAAGAACGAAGCTCCGTTGAGTTCCATGGAGACCGATTCAAGAGTAGTTCATTACCAGAAATTTGAGACATTTTGCGTCCGCGTTCGTGGGCAGCGTCCGCTTCTTGACCCAAGGAATTGGTGAAAATTTCATAAAATGGCTCGATGGTATAATTATGCAATTATAATTATGCTTCAAATGTATATGGCCGGATGCTTAACACACTGAAGAATCATGAAATTTCAAACGCTGTGGGAACCGTGGCGGTAAAAAATACGAAGATATTTATGAGTTATATCGGTAGCTATATCACAACCAAAGACATTTCCAACTCCGAACTTTGCATCGTCCAAAAGGAAAGTGGTGTATTTGACCAGATTGTAGAGCATGTTTACCGATATTACTATGGTTTATATAGCCGAATCATTCAAATTGGACTTGTATATAAATCGCACTCAGGAACCTAGAGGATTTGCTAGTGAGTGAATATTTTTTGTTATAACTCTTCCTTTCTGAGCGATTTACAGAATTTGAACTCCGAACCAAGAAAAAAACACACATAGGAAGCGTAATTTAAAGTTTTGTGATTAAGCCATATTGTTTCGCATGAAATTTGGCCGCCATGTTTGTTTTTATCCCAATGCAAGACGCCATCTTGTCCCAAATTTCTGGTAATGTATTGGGTGTCTCGTTTGACTTATTTTTAACTGCATAACAATATTCCGTAGATTCGCTGTCACAAAATGGCTCATGACCGGACTGTTGAGTAGAGCCTGCTTCAGTTTGTGTAAGCTGTTTGGTGTTTATGTGTCCATGTAAAATGTGCATTCTTTCGTGTTAATTCGCGGCACTAGTGGTTCAGTGATAGTTGCATAGTTTCTTATAATTTAGAGCTGTAGTTGGCCATTCCCAACAAACTTCTCACTTCACTGACTGTTGTCGGTTGTTGTGTGTTTGCAAAGGCTTTGATTTTCCTAGGGTCTGGGCTAACACCCTTTTCGGTAAAGATAAGTCCGAAGAATTCGAGGTTCTTTTTGAAAAACTTGCATTTCTCGAGATTTAAATTTGTGTTGTTGTAGTCGGGTGAGATTCCTCCAGAGCAGGGTCGTGGTCTTCCCTGGTGTTACCAAATACAATGATGTCATCCGCAATGTTCTTTATTCCTTTGATGCCCTGGTGGACTTCCTGTAAGGTATGTTGGAAAAGCTCGGCCGCTGCGTTGGTGCCATAGTTTAATCGCTTATACCGAAACAGTCCTAGATGCGTGCAAAAGGTCGTGACATTTCGTGACTCAGGTCTGAGTTCTAGTTGGTGGTATGCTTGGCACAGGTCGAGTTTTGAGAAGAACGAAGCTCCGTTGAGTTCCATGGAGACCGATTCAAGAGTAGTTATTGGGTGTCTCGTTTGACTTATTTTTAACTGCATAACAATATTCCGTAGATTCGCTGTCACAAAATGGCTCATGACCGGACTGTTGAGTAGAGCCTGCTTCAGTTTGTGTAAGCTGTTTGGTGTTTATGTGTCCATGTAAAATGTGCATTCTTTCGTGTTAATTCGCGGAGTGGTTCAGTGATAGTTGCATAGTTTCTTATAATTTAGAGCTGTAGTTGGCCATTCCCAACAAACTTCTTACTTTACTGACTGTTGTCGGTTGTTGTGTGTTTGCAAAGGCTTTGATTTTCCTAGGGTCTGGGCTAACACCCTTTTCGGTAAAGATAAGTCCGAAGAATTCGAGGTTCTTTTTGAAAAACTTGCATTTCTCGAGATTTAAATTTGTGTTGTTGTACTCGGGTGAGATTCCTCCAGAGCAGGGTCGTGGTCTTCCCTGGTGTTACCAAATACAATGATGTCATCCGCAATGTTCTTTATTCCTTTGATGCCCTGGTGGACTTCCTGTAAGGTATGTTGGAAAAGCTCGGCCGCTGCGTTGGTGCCATAGTTTAATCGCTTATACCGAAACAGTCCTAGATGCGTGCAAAAGGTCGTGACATTTCGTGACTCAGGTCTGAGTTCTAGTTGGTGGTATGCTTGGCACATGTCGAGTTTTGAGAAGAACAAAGCTCCGTTGAGTTCCATGGCGACCGATTCAAGAGTTGGTATTGGGTGTCTCGTTTGACTTATTTTTAACTGCATAACAATATTCCGTAGGTTCGCTGTCACTGTTACTGCTGCTTCCATCGTCAGATTTTCTCATTGGTCGTTATTCCTCTCGGCCTTCAGGGGGTTTTGGTTTCTTCGTGTGTTTTGATTTCCGCTTCGACATTGTTTGGCGAAATGGTTCTGTTTACCGCATTTTGTGCACGTTTTGTTCTTGGCTGGGCATTGTCTGCCTTTATGAGGGAACTCGCCGCCGCAATTAAAACATGTCTTGTTGTTCTTCGATTCCTTGGGGGTGTCCAGGTGTTAAACGCATTTAACGTTTGATCATCTAGATTTCCTTCCCTATCTGCTGCTTGAATTTTACTTGTTCTTTCGCGCCTCGCAGCGACCAGAAGATCTTTTAATGAATAACAAGACGCCTGTTCTGGCGTTAACTCCGGCGCACGTGCCAGTCTTTAATATAGAGCTTCTGAACATAAACAATACAGTTCATATTCGCATTTAGATGCCTTACGAAGCTAAATGTTCGATCGCAAAATTCAGCAGCACATCGTACTTTAAAAAGTATAGAAGTTCAATTGTTCGAAAATGTAAACAAACCGCATGATACATTCGCTTTGTCTCACACTTAGCCTTTGGAATTCGCGCTTATATATTATATCTTCAATCCTGTGCAAACTACGACGTGTCAACGCGCCCATACACGACCACATCATCTTGTTAAACGGCGAAATAGCAGCGATATTATTAAAATAGGACCAGAATCTACATGTATTAAATATATTCTTACTCCAATTCAATCTAAACTTAATCGAAGAGCATGAAAACAACGGTTTATTTGTTCCTCTTGAAGGAATTGCCGTATCATGCGAGCGAAATCGAATCGCGCATCGGAAAATTAGCCAAAGCTGTGCACCACAACTCTTAGGAGATAAGACTGGGACGTAGATAAATACAGTCACATACACACTTTAATTACTAGAATATTTCCCGCCATTTTAGACTTGCGACGACGAAAAATAAAAAACAAAAACAAAAACAAACAAACAACAAAACAAAACCGGGGCGAATTTTCAACTCCGTCGCTGACGCCGGAGTAATCAGGGTCGCATAAAGCTTGTTTACGTATGCGCCTAGATTTTCCCCCGATTACTATTCAGTTATGCCATTATTTCAAAGCTAGTCAACGTCAGAAAACTCGCAGTTCTTTGACATCGAACGTATTCTTGTATGAACTGAATTGGTAGATTGTTTCTGACCCACCTTTTTTTGCTTCACGGAATTTATAGACCTCGTATAAACGGTTCTTTGCGGCTCGAAATACGCCCGTTAGAAGCTCCTCTGCTCTAGCTATATCGTCGTCAGCTCCAAAATCGGGAAATTGTCGAAATATTTCCCCTTACTTCAGGCCCTGCCTGATACAGTAATAGGGTGTTTATGCTTGCGTGTTTTGTTTGTGATATTACTGGCAGCGAGAAACATCTTAAAATCTCCTAGCCATGTTCGCCATCGAAGCGCTTGATTTCCTCCCACTTCTTCGTCAGGATTGAATGGTGGCATTGGAGTCACCTTTCACACCAACGAAGCCATTGTCGTTTATTTTAAATTTCTATCGTCGTCGCCATTGTTGAATTTTGTATATAATACATATATTCTTCGCTTCTAGCCCTCCCCCTAATACAATACTTATTCCTTTCTTTCTATATTTAGCCCCCTCGTCCGTCTGTCAATCAGGAGGCGTGTCTACAACACTACAATCAGTGATTTCAAAATTAATATAATAAATGTTCAAATCGCATCCCTTCTAGCAAATGAAATTGCAATATTTGGCATGATTCGGTACCGAATTATTCTGGAAATATAATTAAAATGGGGTCTCAAACCAATCTTGTTCTTTCCATTCAACCGACCAGTTACGAGTGAGTTAAAAACTGAAGTGTAATTATAGAAGTTTACTTGGTAATAGAGAGGCACAATGTCAGACAAGTACCTTGCATGGTCAAAATTGCAATTCTTAACCCTTTTAATTTTTGTCATAATTACATACGGAAATACAGAAATTTTACTGAATTACTGTGATGGATTTAGCGTCAGTATATCAAAATAGATAGCTCGGATGGGCTTTGGCCCCCACTTTTTGCTGAGTAGCTATTCAGTATGTAAATTATTCATCTAATTCGTATAACCTCCCTTGCCGGCAAGGATTCGAGCGTCGACGCGTAGTTTACGTTCCGTATTAGCATCAGTTAAATACTTATATACCTTAGATTTATATTCACAACCGCAGGTAGCTTATTTTTGCAACTCCGACTAGCGATGCACTATGGTGGCTTAGTGGTATAAGTATGCACATTGTAGCTAGTACATGACACGCTTTCATGAGTTTCCATTCACTCTCTTCCACATTAATTTTGTTATAATAGTAACAATTGTGCACTACGTTACATAATTTAGATTGCAAACAAGTTCAGGTACTGCAATTCTTGATGCGAAGCGATAACATCTATAAAGTTTTCTCATTCTTTTTTCGCAATGAAAACAGTAAGTAGATGCTGAATGCGGGAAGAATATCGTGAAGGCTCGAAGTCATTCAGATTAAAATTTGACACGAATTTATAACTGCATGCATGATCTAATTTGGCAATTCCTTTCCTCTCCAGGATGCATGAGTAAGTGAGGTAGAGAGACACTCCGAGCTTATCTACATCTCGGAACCTGTGGATCGCGAAGAGAACATGTCATTGAATATTTGATATTTGCAAAGTTTAAACGAAGCACATTCATGTCGTCGCTAATGACAATATCGAGAACTCCAAAAATATTTTGATCAAGAGAAGTTAAAAGCTGACATTATTTGTTAAGTTCGCATCAAATTTGAGGTAGAAACTGACTCAAATAGACAAAAACACTTCTCGATATTTCTATCTAAGATCGCTGCTACGATGCTCCCTTAGTGGTTGTATCGGAACTTGTTTGTCAAATCCTATAGCTTTATACAGCTGGTAAATTAAATTCCAAAAAATACCCATATTTGTACGAAATTAATGCTGACATTCACTACAACCTTCACGTGTAATAAAAAGGTAATGAACCTCAATTTCTTATATTTGCAAGGAATTCCATCAAATTTCAACACCCAATCATCTTTAAATTTGTTGATATATTAACTGTATTTCGTGCGAAAACTGCGCATGCTCGAAAATCTTTAGGTGAATAATATATGTTTGCAATTGTCGATGCCACGAGATCGATGTTTGATCGCTTGTTTAATTTTTATGCATTATTATGAGTATAAATTCATCTTTTGTATGTAGTTTACCAGATTAGGGGATAAAATAATACAGATTGGTTGCACAACTGAATTTCGTTGTAATGGTCATATACGCCATTCTTTTTGGAGCAAGTTTATTCAATCTCATTATAACAAGTAATTCAATGTCTAAAAATCATGCCAAGAAATAAAAAACTTAATTGAAAGTTTACGGTGAAATTTAACAAAGTGTCAAAGAAGCAAATTAAACGATTCTTCATTGTAGCCTTCTACTCTTGTCATCCTTAATTTCTTCCATGCAAATACGCTTGCAGCCTGCTGAAAAAGAGAATATAATATATTACTACGTTAAACTACGTTATTCAAATAATAAGACAACAATTAAAGGTGATATCCTGTCGTAATGCCGGCGTTCCCAAACGCATTGTTTACATTTTGAACTGTTATAATTTTTTGAAATAGCTACGACGAACTGTCTTCCGGCGTATTTCACATATTATTTGTTCGCCATGGTTGATCTGAACTCTATATAGAGTCTTTGTCCGGGCATTGTTATTAGTAGAACCGAAACCCGACTGGACATGACCTTTAGTATTATATATAATTATATATAATTATATATATATATATATATATATATATATATATATATATATATATATATATATATATATTGCCATAATACTGCCAAAGCATCATGGTCGTATTAGTTATATCATATAGTGATGTGTATATATGAATATTATACCTTCTGCATGCGCCAACAGCATTAAAATCTGGGCCTTTGGAGCATCTCAAGCCACAGTCACAGACACCTTCAATGTTCCATGGTCCTCCACATTTCTCCCCTCTGAGTTTTGCACACGCAACACAACAACCACAAGCGTCTCGAGTTAATCCTCCTTTGCAGTTCAGCTTGTGTAATGAAGGACAGGTTACTTCGTGACATGGGAGACAACTAAGGGCTTGGGTTGTTGCAAGGATGGCTGAGAACACCAAGGCAATAAGGAGGGTAGTCTTCATGTTCGTAGTTGGCGAAGATTGATGATTCTATGCAGAATCTTATTTTAGTATTATTATTAATTATTAAAACTTTATTTCGACAGGATAGCCCATTCAGCCGTCGGCTGGTATCCATAGGAGCCCTGCATGTATGTCATGCATTATTAAATAAAAATACAATTTATATTTGCATGAAGCATTATAAAGACTAATTTACGATCTAGGTATAAAAGATATAAATATTCATTATGAACAATCCTATTCATAGTGAACAACAACATAGTATCCAATTATTTAGAAAATGAAATGTTAAATTGGTTGTCATGCATGCAGTCACAAAATACGATTTTGCCGTCAGCTTAGTTATTCGTTGTATAAGCGTCGTATTTAAAAATCCGTGGCCGTCTTAAGACAGAATAAATTACTACAAATCCAATTTGCCATCGTATTGGTGGAATTTTATTCAAATTTTTTCTTTGGAATTATAGGTGATCACCAATAGCTTTGTTAAAAAGGTATTTTTAAATAATAAATTAAGCCGTGATATTTATTCTACCTATGCTCCACTGTGAAATAATTAATATAATTGTTTCAAGGCACTAGTTGTCTGCTGTTCATATTCGAGTCACTTTTGGCTATATCTATACCTAGTTAAGATTTAACATAACATTATTATCTATACTGGAAACTATAATACTAGTATTTAAAGCATAATCATAATTTACCTGATAATTTCTATAAGCTCTCTTTCGTCTTTAAGAATTTGATGTTGATCTCACTCGTATCACCTGAAAATATTGGCTACTCTGAGTTAAGCCAGCTCTATTTATACATCCAGGATATAGCAATTCAGTCGACGGTTGTAAATATCGTTGTAAATAATCCAATATCTTATTTGTCATACTCAAGATGTCTTAAAGAGCCTCATTTTTGTTATGCAAAGTGGAACTGGGCCAAGTGCATACTTTGCAAGCATGGATATGACGTTGGTTTCAATCAAGATTGCTTTTCAGCGTTAAAAAATAAAATCACGCTGGTATAGAAACATACGATGAGGTAAAAACTTCATATAATTCTCACATGGCTGATGGTTCTCTTGTAAGTAACCAAAGCATAGATATTAACTATTCCGTGCATACTCGCATGGAAAGAAACTCCTTGAAGTAGCCTTAATACTCTTGTCCTCATATTATTTATTTATTCAAGAGCTGAGGAAGTAATTACTCTATAGTGATTAATTGGTTATCGTGTATCCCCGTGTCAAGGTAACCGGACACAAGTGTATCCAACCAACTTTTTAGTTATTTAGGGCCCTTTCTTTCAACGATAGTGCCCTTTCTTTCAGAAATATGCTATGTTAAAATGAAAACTCCCATGCAACCAACGAAAAATTTGCCAATTATACATGCATGCATCCGGCCGCGTGGAAACAGGGCCTTTTTAAGCCCCGTTTACACTATACACTCGATTTATTGGCATGGCACGGCTAAAATGGGTTACCGTGCCCATTTCATCTGTGCTCGGCCTTTGCTTTGGTAGCCTGAATATTAATAAAATTGGTACGGGTACCAATTTTAGCCGTGCCGTGGCGATAAATTGAGTGTAGTGTAAACGGGGCTTTAGATTCAGTAAATGAATCATTATTAACAATAACTATCTTCATGTAGTATAAGTTTTATAAACCGGCCGTCTACACAGTGTTGTAATGAGGCTTTAATGTTCAAAACTGACCTGAATTAATAAATATACCAAATCTATCAAATTAATTTGCATCTGCTGCTAATGTTTGGCAAACGAAGATTTCGTGACGAGCCGTTCAGATAAACGTGTGAACGGAGCCTTAATATAATAACTTCCCAATGACCTTCAGTAGATCACTGTTGACGCATTTAAGTACGTAGTATATATTTAGATATATGAATGGTTAGTATAATAAAATCATTTCCCCTGTGATTGAGGTCATGACTTTCCCCATGACTTTAAAAAAACATTTTGGCCTAATTTTCTGGCATGTAATGTTTGGTTCTTTTGCCTTAACTCGATTCTGCTTCACACGATTTAAAATTACTTTTTTCGTAACTCATCCATCAAAGTTTATTTTTGCATGCAAAGTCCTGTGATAATTTACAATGATTTGTTAGTTAAAGCGTGCTACTTGAAGTACCGTTGCATGGTACTTAAAAACGGTAACGGTGCATAAACACCGTGTCAACGTCAACGATATGACATCGAATGACAAGTAACAGTATTTATGTCATCCTTAACTGAATGCATGGAAGATTGCTCAAAATCAATATCACAGAATAAACTATTGAAATTGGGCAATTCTTGCAGACTAACTAATTAATTATCATAAGTTCACAAGCATTTTATACAACCGCCAAATCTTTTTCACCATGCGTAATAAAGAAGTCATGCAATAATCATTTTGCAGTATTTCTTTTTGTTTTATTCATTTTATATTTTTATACATTTATCGCTACAAAGCTTGAATACATGTAATATGACATTATTTTAAGGACCTGTTTTTATGGAGCGAGTTATCCCGGCTAGGCGAGGTGAAAACTGAATATGATAAAAGACTAATCAGGTTAAGCCTTTGATCTGATTTTTACCTCACCTAGCCGAGATAACTCCCTCCATGTAAAGAGGCCCACACAAGTACATCCCCCCATGACAAGTACATTTAACAGCCGGTCAAAATATATTATAACGCATACCAGTCTACAGGGTGTCCCAAAAAAACGAAAACTATTGAAATCACCCATAACAATGCAATTGTTAGAGTTTGAATGCCTAAGCACTCTGTTGGGACCCACAGGTTTACCATACTCATTCTTACGCATGCATATGATGCAGTAAAATTTGCTTGTACGCAAAAATGATATTTATTAACAATATTTACAGTTTACAAATATGGATAACAATATTTAAATGTGCATCTCAAGGACCATGACCTTCGACATGTCCCCTTTCTCTAGCAACACAAAGCATTTAGCATTTTATAAGTTGCATTAAATCCCCACGGGCTGAAATTCGTGAACACGGCATTCAAATTTTAACACTGAGTGATTTCAATAGTTTTCGTTTTTTTTGGGACACCCTGTATAACACCATTGACCCGGGCGTTTCGCTCGGTTGGTTAATTGTTTCCCCATGACGTCAATGAGATCAGTGCTGATTTCGATTCATGGCCGGGGAAATGAATGAGATCTAACCACTTACACTGCGCACGATACTCGATAGAAGCAAGGTAGCTGCATGTGTTGACTTCACGTAACCTTTGTTTCATTGCTACAGAAACGGCTCTATATAAATTATATCACACGCGATTTTAAAGTGCCACTGTGACGAAAGTTTGTCATCAAAAAGTGTGAAGTATTAATTGTTATAATTTCAAAAGGTTTTTTGCCAACAATGTCCTGAAATTATATCCGCAATAATAATATACAGTACTTAATTTAAAAATATAAGACCAACGGCAACGTCAATGTCAATGACAAGATATTATGTGACACGTATATTTGTCAGCCTTATTCGTGTAAACGATTGTTAAAAATTAATATGGTATAATTATCATAGATCCATGCATACTAGTCTATAAATGAAACGAAACTGCTCATTTTTAATATCGGCTGATTTATCACTATTCAGACACATCGGAGTCAGCTTATATACAACATTAAGCCCGCCGCACACGAGAGCTATCAGTTGAGCTAACGACCTCGCGAGGCAGTTAGCTCAGCCCAAAAACCATCTGCCCACGTGAGAAACTTGCCTTTCGAGGCGAATCCCTCACGAAAACGGCTATCCGCACAGTGTAGACCAGCCCCTGAAGTACACTCTTGAATAGAAGATTGTTTGAAAATATCATATCTATAGGTATCCTTCGTGCCATATAAAATCATAACTAGTGTGGTGCATCATAACCTAATAATCTATAAGTATAATTAACAAAGGTATCAGACTATAGTCGTACAGAATTGTAGTCAAGATACTTAATGCACAGGTGTTACAAGCAGGGTATCCGAAAAAAAAGCGCAATTGGCAATTCAAACTTTGCAATCCAAAATTCCTTAGAAACGCATCGTTGAAAAGACAAGTGAGCAGGCAAAGAGAAATTAGATTATTGGGCTCCCTGTATACGACAGGGGTCCCCGTGGGGCAACATCTTGGTTCTGACTCGTTAAGTGAAATATACATGACCAAATATGGTGTCGAAGAGGGGAAAAGTAGACAAATTCTACGTTTCTAGATTGTCGCACGACTTTACTGTTGAGGCGTTCTCTTTAAAAACCACAGTGCCCCAAAACGCTGCCATTTCATAAATCCGGAATTATAGCAATACTCAATTTTATACACGTTTTATACGGAAAAAGAGATATAATTGTAACATCAATTATTCTTAACCAGTGGCGTAGCCAGGCTGACGATTTTGTCCCGCTATGTAAATTTCGAGTTATTATAATTATTCGTGCCTTTAGAAATCTATTGTTTTCACAGTCAGTGAACACCAAAATATTAGCATAGCGGGACAAATCGACAGGCTGGCTACGCTACTGTTCTTAATAATCTACAATCCAATTAACAATCGATTGGTTATCTATAAATGTTATAATGAGACGTGGATAAATAAAAACTGATCGTTTAAAGAGTTTCTTCAAAGCATTCTTATTGCTCTTGGTTTAGTTTGTAGTCTTGAACAATTTTCTGAAATGGGAAAATATAACAGTTATAAAAAATTAAAAAATCAAACCTAAATCCATATATCCTATAGTCATAAAGCCAAGGAGATCGACATAATATTTAGTTTGCTGTAAAGTGAATATCTATGATTAGTAAGCATTAGTTTACGAGGCTACTACGACCGACCTGGACCGACCATGCATATTCGCTTGCATGCATGTATGAATGGCGCTGTACAATTGCCAGCCCAGTAGAACACACCACCTCTGACAAAAACTCACGCATCTACAAATATACCTAGAGAATTCTTGCTGAAAAACTAATTACACCCGCCCTTGCTTTACCATCCTAAACACTGCTAACAGCCTAACATCTCCTTCTCTCTTTAAACTCAAGGAAGCTCTTTACGCACAAACCAGACCGTAACAAACAGGTCCAACGTTTTAATTCTATTTTCCAGTTATAATTTTTGTCTGTCGTTGTCTTGTTCTGCCTAATATGCATATCTTGTATCATAATCCAACTGTCATAGAATATCACCTCGTCCTCGGATATATCATATTTCTACCTTACTGATATACTTCACTATGTAAATAATTATCCTGTTCCCACTGCAAATGGTTTATATAGTTAAGTCGAAACATGTTTTCAATATTTTTTTCCCTTTATCTCAAATGCTTGTAAGAAAAAAGCTCGAGGTTGAGACAAGAGTTTGCATTTGCGAAATATCACAAATTAAACTCTGTGTTTTGTGTTTTGTTTTAAATTCTTTGAAATTTCCGGTTTGTATTCGGGTTTTTACCTTAATTTTTTGCATACCCCCGGAGCATTGGAATCGTGTTCATTGCCACCTTTGTAAACACATTTCAAACCAGTGTCACAGACGCCAGCCATGTCCCATGGTCCTCCACATGTCTCTTCTTCGACCTTTGCACACTCATCACAACAACCACAAGGCTCTCGCGCTAGTCCTCCTTTGCAGTTCAGCTCGGATGGTAAACGACAAGTTACTTGGGGACATTGGAGACAACTAAGAGCTTCAGTTGTTGAAAGGATGGCTGAGAACACCAAGGCAGTAAGGAAGATAGTCTTCATGATCGTAGTTGGCGAAGATTAATGATTCTATTGAAAACAAGTTTTCAGAAAATTATAAATTTTTCATTTCAAAGAGTATTTCTACATATAACAGCTTTCTTTATACGCCATGACGTAAAATTGCATGCATGTAATATGGAAATAATGAAATTATATCCTGAAGAACTATTTGAGTAATGTTTAAATTCGAGTTGCAGCTAGGATTGGACATACCCAAACTTATATTGTACTTTTTATTAAAACATAATCAAAATCGTACCTGATATATATTTCTCAATCACTCTTGTCTGTTAGGCATCCAATGTTGACCGTACTCGTATCACCTGAAAATATTGGTTGCTTTGAGTTGGACTAGCTCTATTTATGTTCTTAGGATAAAGTAAATCAATAATGGTGAACTGGCCGATATCTTATTTGCTTTCCTTAAGTTGTCTCAAGTGTTCTAATTAATGTTTTAAGTGGAAATGCGTTCGCTACCCTATTTAGCAGCCTGGTCATTTCTCACATGTCACCGATAGTCGGTTGTTTGCCGGCGACGAACAAAGTTTATTTAAACTAACAAAGCACTTCATTTGTCAGTGATCACCGACAGCAGACATCGCCCACTGTCGGTGACCAATGCATGATGACCAGACTTTAAGGCGGTGTCCGTTGCGTTTTACAGTTGCGTTTTTACCGTTGCGTTTCACCCCCGTCCAAGACGCCGAACTTTCTAGTGCCAAACGTTAACCTAATCAGCTAATGTTACGCACCCTTCAAATATCATCACCATGAAGTGTTAGTGAAAAATTTATTATTACTATATGCGAAATCACCTTTAGAGTTACTATTCAGTATTAATTTAGTTCCCCTAGCCTGCAACGCAGACTATATATATTGGGGTTAGGGTTAGGGATATATAGGGTTATATATTAGGGTTATATATAGACCCCAATATATAGTCTGCGTCGGGCTATAGTTCCCCATGACTCCATGTGAAACAGTGCCGACCGTTGTATCTAATATATTTACTGCCCATGCATCTGCGCGATAGAGATAGAAAAACATTTTGACTTCGCCTTATAAAGTTGTCCATTGGTTCGATGGTATCGACTGCATATAATCATCAACGCTATTTTGAATTTCCTAAGTTTTAACACTTCAAAATTTATTCCTCTACATGCGAAGTCGTAAAAACCTAAAACAAACCTAACCTATATAAGTGATGATATGACATTATAATAAGTACATTTGTGTTGACAGCCTTGAAGAAGGTTGTTTAAAAATATGATGTTCCCCTGTCGCAATTTTTAATAGCGAGCTTAAATGCATGGTGACAGATACTGGTCGCAATTCTGTTAGCCCACTTTGGTTCATTTGTATTAACTTATCATGACCCTCCCACGGTTTTAGCTGTCCTGAGATACGTTAGTAAAAGCGGGGCACTGGAAGTAACCGTTGAATGGTAATGATATTATCTGACAGATACATTAAACAGTCCTGCCTGTGCCTGAGATGAAGTCAAATGTTATAACGTACATCATTCTTGAAGTTCTAACTTGAGTGGTATGTCAAACTTTAATAATAAGCTGGTCATAAAAAATATAATATATAGCTGTAGTTACAGAATTATATCCTTTTTTAATAAGGACGTAATGTATGTAACAGTAATTATAACTGGATGAACATTCTAGTCCTTCTACTCGAATACCGATTTAAGCCATTTTCCACCATGCGAATTCATTCGCGCGAACAGATAAGAAATAGGAAGCGATTCTACTTTTTCGCGTTGAATTTTTTCGCAAGCTAAAGGCCGACACAGACCGGACGCGAATTGGCAACGCGGCGCGAATTTTCAACGTTTTATATTTTTCAAAATCAAATAAATTTTAAACTATCATAATATTCTTGTAGATTACATAACAATAAAACATTTTAACTGCTCTAGCGTCCATAGTTTCCAAATTTTGCTTCCAGAATTTAATTTATATGCTTCTGAAAACTCAAAATTCGCCTCGCGTTGCCGCATCGCGTCCGGTCTGTGTCGGCCTTAATCACATCACCAGATTTCAGATATCGCTTCGCGTCGCGCGAATAAATTTACCTATAGCGGAAAACTGGTTTTATGGCAAGGCTGAAATAAGTAGCGTAGCCAGCATAATAATTTAGTCCTGCTATGCTAATATTTTAGTGCATGTTCATTGACTGCAATGAATTTCTGAAGAAATGAATAATGATAATAACCTTTCATTATACAGCTGCTGCATATAACATGTTGGACTTGAGTCCAATCTTGGTTCACTGGTATTAACGTCCAGTTATCACCCACACACGGTTTTAACTTCAAAATTTATTTTCCGACAATACGTTAGTATATAATAGCGTGCTTCTTGAAGTTTCGTTAAATGTTAACGATATTATCTGACAGATACATTAAACAGTGTGATTGGAGGTATTGCTCTAAAATGTCCCGACATCATTTGTGAAGTTCTAACTCATGCATGGCGTGTCAAAACTTTGATGAATCTAGGTAATGAAAAAAGTTCAGTAGCTATGTATGGTAATTAGGCTCGTGACGTATGAACATTGATAACTTGATATGCGTATTCTACACCCGTTTACTTGGTTTAATTGTCATGGATGCATGTATCATACCAGTCTAAAAATGAAACGAATGGCTCGTATTTAATGTAGGCTGTTATTACTATTCACAGTCAGCTAACTCAGCTTATAAAATTATACAGAATTGAGCCCGCCGCATACAAGAGCTCTCCGAAAAGCATCCGCCGACACGCGTGAGAAACGTGCTTCTCGAGGCGAATTCCTCACGAAAAACTATCCGCACACGAGAGTATCTTGCTGACCTGACTGCCACGCGAGGTCGATCTTTAGCCTCATGCATCTAGGGTAAAAAGTACATAATATATATATAGTTTTAAAATATAGCTCTCACACACACGCATGCGAAACTTGTGAAGAAGCGATTCTTTTCCGCACGATAGAAAGTTGACGTTTAATTTAATACTTATTTACATGTTTGCAAACAAAGCCCTCAGATTGTTTACAAAAGTGTGTTATATTATAAAAGCGTGGCACTTGAAGTACCTTCAAACATCACCAAACGGTACTAAATAATCAGCAATATACAGACATATTATCTGATAAGTATATACATGAATTGTACAGGGGCAAGTTGCATCAAGCCCGTTGAGCTTAAATAATGGTGAATAAGTTCAAAGTAGCAAGCCAGTCTATCGTTTTATTCAACTAGCAAACTAAATGTCTTTAACAGCTTAATACAAAGATACTATTTACAACTACCTATTCAGTGCATAATATTCAAGAAAATTCTTTCAAGAGAAATGTAAGAGTGTTCTTTATTTTGACCGCGGCCCCTGAAGTACCCTCTTGAATAGAAGATTGTTTGAAAATATTAAATCTATAGGCATCCTTCGTGCCATAAAAACATAACTAGTGTGGTGCATCATAACCTAATAATCTAAGTATAAATGAAAAAGGTATAGACTATAGTCGTATAGTGACTCGTTAAGTGAAATATACATAACCAGAGATGGTGTCGAAGAGGGGAAAAGTACTAGACAAATTTTACGTTTCTAGATTGTCGCACGACTTTACTGTAGAGCCGGCGTTCTCGTTAAAAATCACAGTACCCCAAAACGCTGCCATTTCATAAAACCGGAATTATAGCAATACTCAATTTTATACACGTTTTATACAAAAAAAGAGATATAATTGTAACATCAATTATTCTTAACGATCTACAATCAAATTAACAATCGATTGGTTATCTATAAATGTTATAATGAGACCTGGTTAAATAAAAACTGTTTAAGAGTTTCTGGAATAAAGCATTTTTGCATTCTTGTTGCTCCTCATTTAGCTTGTAACCTTGAACAATTTCCTGAAATGGGAAAATATAACAGTTATACAAAATTCAAAAATCAAAACCATGGAATGTCAAATCTATATATCATATAGTCATCAAGCCAAGGGGATCGACACTATTTAGTTTGCTGTAAAATAAACATCTTTGCATGATTAACATCTTACATCTGTATAATGAATTGCGCTGTACAATTGCCGGCCCTGTAGAACACATCACCTCTGACAAAAACTCACGCATCTACGAATATACCTAGAGAATTCTTGCTGAGAAACTGATTACACCCGCCCTTGCTTTACCATCCTAGACACTGCTAACAGCCTAACATCTCCTTCTCTCTTTAAACTCAAGGAAGATCTGTACGCACAAACCAGACCTTAACAAACAAGTCCAACGTTTCAATACTATTTTCCATGCAGTTATAATTTTTGTCTTGTCTTTGTCTTGTTCTGCCTAATATGCATATCTTGTATCATGTTATGTTGTCAATATAGTAGTAAACTAACTGTCATAGAATATCCGGCACCTCGGATATATCATATCTCTACCTTACTGATATACTTCACTATGTAAATAATTACCCTATTTGCACTTATATAGTTAAGTCGAAACATGTTTTCAATATTTTTTTCCCTATTTCTTTTTCCCTTTATCTCAAATGCTTGTAAGAAAAGAGCTTGAAGTGTTTGCTTGCTTAATTGAGACCAAAGTTTAGATTAGCGAAACATCACAAATTAAATTTAACTCATCCTTGTCTCGTTTAATATTTTATGTTTTAAGATCATGTTATAATCTTCGGATTCTGTTTTGTTTTGTATTTTTTGAAATTTCCGGTTAGTATTCGGGTTTTTTACCTTGATTTTTTGCATACCCCAACAGCATTGATATTGTGTTCATTGCCACCTTTGTAAACACATTTCAAACCAGTGTCGCAGACGCCAGCTAAGTGCCATGGTCCTCCACATTCCTCTCTTTCGACCTTTGCACACTCAACAGCCACAAGGGTCTCGCGCTAGTCCTCCTTTGCAGTTCAGCTCGGATGTTAAACGGCAAGTTACTTGGGGACATGGGATACAACTAAGAGCTTGAGTTGTGGCAAGGATGGCTGAGAACAACAAGGCAGTAAGAAGGATAGTCTTCATGTTCGTAGTTGGCGAAGATTAATGATTCTATTGAAAACAAGTTTTCAGAAGATTAAATTTTTCATTTCAAAGCAGCATTTCTATATATAACAGCTGCCTTTATACGCGGTGACGTAAAACTGCATGCAATATGGAAATAATGGAATTACTGATATATGTCCTGAAGAACTATTTGGGTAATGTTCAAATTCGAGTTGCGGCTAGCATTGTGTACATATGTCCAAACTTATATTGTATTTTTTATTAAAACATATAATCAAAATTGTACCTGATATATATATTTCTCAATCACTCTTGTCTGTTAGGCATCCGATGTTGACCGTACTCGTATCACCTGAAAATATTGGTTGCTTTGAGTTGGCCGGGCTAGCTCTATTTATGTTCTTAGGATTAAGTAAATCAATAATGGTGAACTGGCCGATATCTTATTTGCTTATTTGCTTTCCTCAAGTTGTCTCAAGTGCTCTAACTAATGTTTTAAGTGGAAATGCGTTCGCTACCCTATTTAGCGGCCTGGTCATCTCTCACATGTCACCGATAGTCGGTTGGTTGCCGGCGACGAACAAAGTTTATTTAAAACAAAGCACTTCATTTGTCAGTGATCACCGACAGCAGAAATCGCCAACTGTCGGTGACCAATGCATGATAGGTTGCGTTTTACCGTTGAGTTTTACCGTTGCGTTTTACCCCCGTCTAAGACGCCGAACTTTCTAGTGCCAAACGTTAACCTAATCGCCTAATGTTACGCACCCATTAAACATCATCATTATGAAGTGTTGTGAATAGTGAATAATCAATTATTACTATATGCAAAATCATCTTTAGAGTTTAATTTAGTTCCCCATGCATGTGAGATCAGTGCCGAACGATGGTATTGACTACATATAATCATCAACGCTATTTCGAATTTCCTAAGTTGTAACACTTCAAAATTTATTCTTCCACATGCGAAGTCCTGCGATTACTTCCAAAGATGCGTTGGCAAAAGCGCGGCACTCGAAGTACCGTTAAAAACTATGTACCTATATATAATAGTAAAACAAACCTAACCTAAGTGATGATATGACATTATAATAAGTACATTTGTGTTGACATCCTTGAAGAAGTTTGTTCAAAAATATTATATCATAAATAAGACAACTTCTATAGTGTCACCTTTTTGGACACCCCAGTTTTGGGAGAGCCTTGTATTTACAAGGGGTCAATTGGGAACGGTTGTTCCCATGTCGAAATTTTCAATAGCGAGCTTAAATTTTAACAGTCAGACATTGGTCGCAATTCTGTTAGCCCACTTTGGTTCATTTGTATTCACCCTCCCGCAGTTTTAGCTGTCCTGAGATACGTTAGTAAAAGCGGGGCACTTGAAGTCACTGTTGAATGGTGATTATATTATCTGAAGAGTGAAGATACATTAAACGGTCCTGCCTGAGTTGAAGTCAAATGTTATAACGTACATCATTCTTGAAGTTCTGACTTGTGTGGTATGTCAAACCTTAATAAATATCAGGTATGCAGAATGATATCCTTTTTCAATAGGACCGTGATATATCATGCCAACAGAGTAATTATAACTGTATATGCACCTTCTAGTCCTTCTACTTCGAACACCGATTTAGGCCTTTTCCACCAGGCGAATTCATTCGCGCGAACAGATAAAAAGTAGAAAGCGATTCTACTTTTTGGCAAACCAATCACATAACCGGATTTCAGATATCGTTTAGCGTCGCGCGAATAAATTCGCCTGTAGCGGGAAACGGGCTAGCGCTTTATGGCAAGGCTGAAATCAGTAGCGCAGTCAGCATAATAATGTAGTCATGCTATGCTAATATTTTAGTTTTCATTGACTGCAATGAATTTCTGAAGAAATGAATAATGATAATAACCTTTCATTATACAGCTGCTGCATATAACATGTTGGACTGTTTGTCCAATCTTGGTTTATTGGTATTAACTTGCAGTTATCACCCTCACACGGTTTTGACTTCAAAATTTATTTTCCTACAAAGACCTGAGTTTATTTGAAAAATACGTTAGTATATAATAGCGTGCTTCTTGAAGTTCCGTTAAATGTTAACGATATTATCTGACAGATACATTAAACAGTGTGAGTGGAGGTATTGCTCTAAAATGTCCCGACATCATTTGTGAAGTTCTAACTCATGCATGGCGTGTCAAAACTTTGATGAATCTAGGTAATGAAAAAAGTTCAGTAGCTATGTATGGTAATTACGTTCGTAGCGTATGAACATTGATAACTTGATATGCGTATTCTACACCCGTTTACTTGGTTTAATTATCATAGATGCATGTATCATACCAGTCTATAAATGAAACGAATGGCTCGTATTTAATGTAGGCGTTTATCACTATTCACAGTCAGCTAACTCAGCTTATAAAATTATTCAGCATTGAGCCCGCCGCATACAAGAGCTATCTGAAAAGCATCCGCCGACACGCGTGAGAAACGTGCCTCTCGAGGCGAATTCCTAACGAAAAACTAAATTGTGTCAAACGACCACGACCTTAGCATATATAGCTACTGAATTTTTTCACTAGATGCGTATTCTACGTTGCAGGGCTGATTATAGTAGCTGTGAACAATGCAGAGGACAGCACACATTTATATAAAATGTTTATGAGAGCGCTTTCCTTCATACGGTACTGAAAACGGTTAGGCTGTTCCAGCGGGTCCTGTTGTACAGTACAGCCTGTACAGGCAGATTACTGGTAAGAAGTCGGCAGAACGTTAGCAGTATATCGTTATTCACATCTGCTTGACACGAAAAATACATAGAGTATCACCTATTTCAAATCAAAATATGACCATTTTGATAACCATATATGTTTCAAATATACGAAATGCGCTGTAATTTATTTTAGAAAAAAGGCAAAGGCGGTTTGTTGAAAGGATAGATAGCTTGAGTACTTCCGCTGACCGCGCGAGTTACACACATCCTCTCTTTCAAGCGTTTGTTTCTGGCCCATGACTGAAGCCCCGTTTACACTACCCTCGATTTATTGGCACGGCACGGCTAAAATTGGTACCCGTGCCCATTTCATCTGTGTCCGGCCTTTGTTTTGGTAGCCTGACCGCTAGTAAAATTGGGCACGGGTACCCATTTTAACCGTGCCGTGTCAAATTGACTGTAGTGTAAACGGGGCTTGAATTACGTTGATTCAGGGTTAATTTTTACTTCTTGAGCAAAACACTAATTTTATTGAAAGTCCTTTCTCTTGGGCTGGAATTACTGCTAAAAACTAATCAGGTTATTAGATTGCAGGAAATACATATCAGTTATTTCAAAATGAATCAAATCGCATCCCTTTTTGCAAATGAAATTGCAATATTTGGCATAATTCGGTATACCGAATATAGTTGAGTATTCTGGAAATATAATTAAGATGAGGTCTCAAAACAATCTTAACTCGTTCTTTCCGTTCGACCGACCAGTTACAAGTGTTAAAAACTGAAGTGTATTTATAATAAATTTACTAGGTAATAGAGAGGCACAATGCCAGGCAAGTACCTTGGTCAAAATTACAATTCGTAACTCTTTTTTGTCATAAATATACATGGAAATACAGAAATTTTACTGAATTACTGTGGTGGATTTAGCGTCAGTATACAATCAAAATATAATCGCACATATTTACTGATTTAGAGAAATATTAGCTTAAAGGTTTTTAAAATCATTCCATTGGTAGATTTGTGTTCTTAAACATTCTTTGGAAATTGATATCAAGCATCGTTTAACTGTTCTGTACCAATTCATTTTGACTGTACCGCTACTTCACCACTGTTGAACTAACCAATAACCCCTGTATTCAAAAAGCTCACTCACACTCACACTGAATTTTTATTACTGATCAAAGATCTAACGTGAAACACTAAAAATGAAGCTCGTATATTAGAGTGAAAATATTGCCATGCAAACGTTTTGAAAAGTTGAAATCTCCCACAGTCCCACTCAACGAGTTTGAATGTGAGTAAGCTTTTAGAATACAGGCGTTAGTCTTGCATGGATAATCATTAACTTAAACATAGTAATCAAATTTGTAAGATTGAATATATACACACATATGATTGAATATATACACACCGAATGGATGCAATGTTTGCCATGACTTTTGAAGCTACAACCGCAATTGTTTGCATTACTCTAAAGGTTACTGGGTCAGTAAAGTAATGTTCGTAATCGAAGTTTGTCCTGATTTGTGCTGACAACGGTCAAAAAAATATACAAATGGATCCACCAGAAGATTATTTCATAAACTCTCGATAAGTAACATGTGATGGACCAATTTTGGACCAACTGTCATGAAATGTACATGAAGACTGTTCTTAGGGAGAGTGATTGATTAGTCGACACTGATTTCCATCACTCCACTATTATAGTAAGTGCAAGGCTTGAGTTTTCCTAAAATCTCTTCATCCAGCGACCCATTCTTATATTCGAAACAATTTAATTGCAACATCCAGTGTGGCAAATCTTTCTTCTTGGTTCCAACGAGTATTCCAACGAATTTATCCGAGGCCAAACAATTTTCTCCCAGTTTATTCCTTATCAATGATATTTCATTAGAGCAGCGTTGATCATTATATGATAACTTCTCCTTCTGATTTTTCTCTGAGTGGAATAAGTTACACACTTTTAAATATTCTGAGGTAATAACGATGATAATCTTTTCAGCCTCCAGTAAACGTGCTTCACTCCATGCTTGTGGGTTAGTTTTGGTGAAGAGAATATCTATCACCGCGTTAATCTTCTTAGTTTTAAGCCATCTCGCCAAATTTTTTATTTCACTTTTGTTGTCCATGTGGTAGGAAACATAGTGTGGAGCACCTAGTGTCAAAGACGCATACAGTTACAATAGTCAAAGACGCATACAGTTACGAGAGTCAAAGACGCATACAGTTACGAGAGTCAAAGACGCATACAGTTACGAGAGTCAAAGACGCATACAGTTACGAGAGTCAAAGACGCATACAGTTACGAGAGTCAAAGACGCATACAGTTACGAGAGTCAAAGACGCATACAGTTATACGAGAGTCAAAGACGCATACAGTTACGAGAGTCAAAGACGCATACAGTTACGAGAGTCAAAGACGCATACAGTTACGAGAGTCAAAGACGCATACAGTTACGAGAGTCAAAGACGCATACAGTTACGAGAGTCAAAGACGCATACAGTTACGAGAGACAAAGACGCATACAGTTACGAGAGTCAAAGACGCATACAGTTACGAGAGTCAAAGACGCATACAGTTACGAGAGTCAAAGACGCATACAGTTACGAGAGTCAAAGACGCATACAGTTACGAGAGTCAAAGACGCATACAGTTACGTGAGTCAAAGACGCATACAGTTACGAGAGTCAAAGACGCATACAGTTACGAGAGTCAAAGACGCATACCGTTACGAGAGTCAAAGACGCATACAGTACGAGAGACAAAGACGCATACCGTTACGAGAGTCAAAGACGCATACAGTTACGAGAGTCAAAGACGCATACAGTTACGAGAGTCAAAGACGCATACAGTTATACGAGAGTCAAAGACGCATACAGTTACGAGAGTCAAAGACGCATACAGTTACGAGAGTCAAAGACGCATACAGTTACAGCACACGAGTACAGTTAAACGTAAACGCAATGAACGAATAATAATGATTTATAGTTATAACAATTATTTCCGCTGGAAAGAACATGCTAAAATAAACACAACTGCAAACTTTCGTTGCAGTGTCGAAATTATATATAATTATATAGTTTTAAATTAAATATAATTATATTATAAATTTTTCACTACGTGCTAAAAAATATCACATGCTGATTATTGTGAATAGGTTAATTATAAAATGGTAGCTCTGTCAAACGCACAGTGATTGCTTCTGAAGATTTAGCTATTTCGTTTGTTCAATACATCCATTGTATAAAACTAGGGATCCAAGGATAGTGCAAAGTTTTAGCTATAATGCAAATGCTGTTATACTTGTGAAAGTCGAGAGTCGAGAGTATAAAGTCGAGAGTCGAAAGTATCAGGTCGAGAGTCCTAAAAATCCCAATTTTCGCACACAAGGGGTATTTCTACTTATATATTACGTTTATTTTTACTAATATTACACTGCAGTTTACCGGCTTGTGAATTGACGCTTCATGTTTCAACTTCCGAGGTAAAATATTACTGTGATGCGTATTATATTATCAATATATTTCATCTATTATCGAGAAAACAAAAGCTACGGTAAGGTGTGCGTCTAGCTCAATTTTTACGTACATCATTATTTTGCGAGTTGTGCTTTTGAGGAATATAGCTCAAACAAACAACCCGTTCTCGCCTGAACTGAAGTATTAAATAAATGATGTAAACATTTTATAATAAAATATTTCTGAGAAGAATCCCACAAGATACTTTCAAATTGCACTATACTGTATAAAGCTTAAAGTAAATAAACCTTGCATGATTTACATAACCGATGCGTGAATCGATCACTTGTCCTGACAGCACGAAAATATAATCAAACATACTCAAATTACATTACTATAGTCGCGATATTATATATGGATATCAACCATACCAATATAATTAGCCTTGAATGCCTACTGTGTGGATCCACAGTTTTCATTTTGAAGCATTTTTTATGACAGTAAAATTGGTTTGTGCATAGGCGTACAGTACGCGGACTTTTAAAATGTGGTCGCGCAGATGAAACATGGTCTAACGTAATTAATGTAATAGTTACTTTGCCCTTCTTTTGGACTGATTGGACGCCTGTATATATTCAAAACCGATCCGTCTATTTACATAACCATATGCGCGCAATCGCACTATAGCCTACCTAAATAAAATACAAAGCACTAAATAAATAAAGCTCTATGAAGTTGTGCTGTAAGAAAACGAACTAAATAATATTAGCACCTAATTGTCAACATTTTAGCGTGAATTAACTGCAATACGTAAAATACAAAACAATCCTATGCTTCATGAAGTTTGTGTTGTCTAGCACTCTATTCAATGAAGTATATGATCTAAATAAATCGCGCAGTGTAATATTCGATGCGTGTGTTTATAACACGATGCGTGCATCAATGGATCAGTTCAAATATAGTGTTTATTACGTGTAGTAATAGTGCATGTCGTGTAGCACCTTAGCATACCATTTTTAACCTGATAATACTGATCGGCACTTGCTAGTAATATCGCCATTTGCTTCAGATTTGTACATTTTAAACAGAACTGTCTCGCTCCATTGTTTCTCTATAACAAATAGTAATTATTAAGCACTGTTATGGTTAAAAAATTTTTAACCTCCATAGTCAATTATACAGCAGTATCAATTGCTATCAACACATGTTAGATTCGTGAAGTACATTATCAAAATAAGTCGTGTATATTATGTTATGCGTGTAGTTAAAATACGATAGTGGATGTGGACGTATTCTTTCTTGGTTCTGCGTTTAATGAGTTCACAAATTCTCGAACATTTGCTCGCTTTTCGCTTAAAATATTTCAAAACAACACTTCGTCGCTCCATCGCTCCTTATTGTATTTTGCGCTTCTGAATATTAATCGCGGCCTTATGCGCATTAATGCGCTGTTCAAGATGAAATCGCGTGTACCGGGGGGAACAACACACATATCATCGTAACGAATGTTATAAAATTTACAATAACCACAGTAATTCTTTCATATTTTGTTTAAATTGGAAAATGCTAAAAGAATATACAAATCAAAAAACTATATACTTGATCAAACAAACTTCCTGATACCCACCCACATAGGATCAAAGATGACAAACAAAAAACACTCCGCCCCCCGGAGTTTACACTATGACTGACTGACTGACTGTCTGATGTGAATTTTCGCCACTCACCACAATACTGCAAAGTTTCACAGAAACTTTGCACTAAAAACAAAAGACATTTATTTCGACAAGAAATATCATGGATCAACGACACAATCAAGCCATGAACACGTGGATGGACGGCATGCGCGTGGACGCTGATGTAAAAAGTTTTAAAAAAACCGTACGATTGTTAAATTGCGATGATTTGCTGGGGCAAACCTGAGCAATGACGACGAACGATATTGTGAAACAGATTTCAAAAACCTGAGCAACCTAGAGTTTCCAGGTACATGCGAAACAACCAGACAACTCTCTGCCTGAGGGCAATTTAAATTCTAATCCTGATTGCACATCCTCAAAGTACAACTAATAAAATACCGACTTTTTAAAGACGGGAAACTTTGGAATCTTTTCTGCGAAGCACATGAGAATAATCAACGTTATTTGTAAATGACATTAAGCATCTTACCTTTATCGTGGGTCTCATACGAACGTATGATCTTATTAACACTTGATCTTCTTTTGTAAAATAGAAGAAGAAGGACGAGAATGGCGATAGCAATACAAGTAATAACAATCGAGAAAACCAGCTTATTCACGACAGGCTCTATACAAAATAAGGTCAATGATAATTAAAAAAGAATTTGACGCTAGCAGTAGTTTAAAACTCGTTTATTTGCATACTATTATCAGTTAGTTTTCGCTGTCAACAGGTTTAATCCATAAAAGTATTTGGCGTAGTCAGTATTTATATTTTTGTGAGTGTTCAAAATTATTCTTACTATCAGAAGCGTTGTTTTTTTTGCCAGGTCGTGGTACCTCGTTTTTGAAAGTCGCTGAATACAATAAAAATTGAAAACAGTTATTAAAAGTATAATTGTGTTTACGGCAGGCACAGTAGGTAACCATGTGTTGAGTTGAAGGCTATTTCAGTGGCTATTTTTGTTGAGTTTTGCCAAGGGGCCTCGATCATTACCTCATGTTCTAACGTCAGCTGAAGGTTAAATTTGATTATTCATACCGTGAGTGGTTTTTGCTGAATTTGTTTCCGACTTCATGTTCTTGTCTGTAGATGTGCCTGGTCAAAACAAAATTAAAAACCTATATTAGGTTTTACCTTAAAAACAGATATTATGTTATTATTGTTTTTACAGGTGATAGGATTGTAGCATACGAGCAGGGCCGTTGCTAGAAGCTTAATTGCATGGGAGGGGTTATGTTCATATATTCATGTTTGTACCACCGTAAAAAACAATAGCAAACAAAAGAAATCAGTTGGGCACAGTGGTCGGACATAAGACGAATATATGAATATGCACACATAGCCCCCCCCCCTAGCCACGACCCTGCACTCGACAGTTGTGCACTATCACTAGTTAAGCGAAATATCTCGCGAGGCATGCACAATTGTCGCCAGGTTTCTCTCGACACTCATAATATTTGTGAGGAATTCATTTCGCGAGCCATGTCAATTGGCATTTGTCGCCATTTTCATGCCCTACTTCAAATGTGCCGATCACAATAAATATAAGAGATGAGAGGCTAGACTGTGATCATTCTCTTTGATGCAAAAGGGAAACTCTGGACCTAAGGAGGTAACCCTGAAGTATGTTTGTCCAGTTTCATACATTGCGGTCAGTGTTACTACATATACTTGTGGGCTGTTTTAGCTTTAAATTTAGCTGTTTATTCCTCCATGACAAAAGCCCTATACAAATGAACTGTGTTTTCACCTGACTCGTACCTTTATTGCTCTCTGTTGGATTTGTTTTTGTTGTATTGGTGTAATTGTTGAAGGGTGGATCTACCAATACAAAAAATGAAAGAATATTTTTAGTTAAAGACGGACGTCTGAAAAAGTAAACTGAGAACTATCTATGAAGACAGTGGCGGCATTCAACCATGTAATAAAACGCGTATCAACTGATTGAGGACGTAGTCATTAAAATGATCTATAATATTCCGTCTTTACAGAAGATCTTATTAAAGCAAAATGTCAGAGATCAGAAACCTGAGCAGCTTGGAGGCTCGAATGTGCGATGAGTAAACGTTCCTCCTTCAGTCATTGGCAGTGGTAATATCTGAAAAATATAATTTGCTGTGTATTAATTAATATTAAGGGAGTTTGGCAAACCTCACTTTTTCGCCCATTTAGAAAAAAATTTCGAGTTTTTTTGGACATACTCGAAAAGATTTCGACTATTACGCTCAAGCAAACTACGCCATTGGCATACAAATCGCATTTGAAGCATAAAAAATGCAGGCGGCTTTCCAAGAATCACATAACAGAAAAATCATTATGCATAATTTTTATTACGTACCGAGATACCCAGCTTTTCTTTGCCATCCCATCCTTTTGACGCGTCTATGATATACGATGTTACGTTCTAAAAAAGGAATAAAAATTTTCGTATATTCACTGGTTTCATCTGCATGATGATTCACTGTGACACTACTCGACTTTTAGCACTGTTCTGGGTTTCCTGTTGCGATTGTTTCAAATAATTTTGTCACAAAAAGTGAAATCTGGTAATTAATCTGTCATTATTATACACTCTTGTCATTTTGCATGGTGAATAACTACAGGGTGTACCAAAAAAAACCGAAAACTATTGAAATCACTCATTATTGTTAAAATTTGAATGCCGTGTTCACGAATTTTAGCCCGTGGGGATTTAATGCAACTTATAAAACGCTAAATACGAAAATATTGAAATTGTGAATATGATTAAATTTAAATTAGCCTTGTTATTGCTTCGAAAGTAAGTGGTACAGCTGACCGCGGAACAACGAGTGTTTATTGTGATATTATCCCAACAGAGGCTTAGGCATTCAAGCTCTAACAATTACATTGTTATGAGTGATTTCAATTGTTTTCGGTTTTTTTGAGACACCCTGTGTATTAATGTTAGTTTGTTGGTATACCACGTATATATTCAAAGCCTTTCATTAACAAACATGCCTTAAAGACCCATGTCGGGGCATTTGCAGAAAAGACTAATAAAATTTAATTCAACATCTAAAGCGCTGGTTAAAAGTCTATACAATACATAATTGCATACCTTATCTGCGATTTGATCGCAGAAAGTGCCCCAGGTAGCAGTGTCCCAAATAATATAATAGCCAGTACACTCATCTCTCCCAGCTACAATAAAGATTAAATCATTGAATGTAAAATTTACATTTAAATTAGTTCTTATTTATTTGGAATAAAAGGCGTCGGATCTTATAGTGTGAAACGGACCTCTAATCAAAAGACACCTTTTTATATTGTTATCATCATCCATTATGAGGTTTAATAATGACTACCGGAATTAGCTTATATATAACGGATTTGGATCTCTTATGTTAAAATTTTACCATGTTATATAACAGCTGTTTACGTACGTTCAGGTGTCGGTATTCCCCAAGTGATAGCCGCTGCTCCTGAATTCTTATCTTCCGTACATTTCGCAGTCCAGTTAAGGCTTCCCGCACTAATTAAAAATCCATTTGTAGACGTTGGCCATGGCGTGCGGAATCCTTTAAATGTATTGGCAAAAGATTGAATTTTTTAAAATCCATACTATAGAAATATGCTACACCCATGGATACTGTTTCCATACTATATATCCGTAGTATAAAAATGGCATTATATAGTATTGATATTATACATTTCCATAACATGGATTTTGAAAAACATTTCAATGTTTGCATCAAATAACAACTGCCTAAAATAGACGAAACGACGTTTCGACCCAGAGGACCTTCGTCAGAAGAATTAGTATGAAAATAAAAAAGAGAGCACACGTTTCAATGGGGGGTGGGGACGTGATAAGAAGAGACACATGGAGAAAAATCAAAATAAAATTGGAATATCATTACGTTGCCAAAGAGACGCCAAACCGTGCCCTTGGAGATCCTTCTGGGTAAAAGATCCAATTAGATCTCTATAAGGGTAAAGTTTTATTTACACCAACCGTATTGACAGACCAATGCCTAATTGTTGACTATTTTTATCCGTATATAATCAGGCGTCTCTTTGCCAGCGTATTAAACGAAATTCTTGGTAACCGTATAACTGAGTTAGTCATACTAAATCTCCTGACAAAGGTCTTTTTCTAGAAGCGTCGAGAAGTGTTTTTTCCCATTTTATAGGCAGTTGTTCTATACGAGATTATAATTAAATGCAAAGTTGTTGTAGATGCTCCAGCCTGCTCCCTGGTTATAGTGGAACGTTATTAGATGCTATACATATTATATACCGTCTTTAGTATCTTGCACGTTGTTCTGTCTACTAGAATATACCGATTATGAACGCGTTGCGGCGAAAGTCATATTGCGATACAAAACATTTTATAACAAGCAGTTAGCCATGACTTTATTAGAGACAGGACAGACACTCTCTGATACGATACAAGATCTTCAACTTACGGTATGAAGACAACGGTCGTTTAGTTGAGGTCACTTGCTTCACAGCTTGTGTCTAGAATATAATAGTGGGTGAAAAATATGCAAATTTAGTATTTACAGTAGTATTTTCATATAAATAAATTTCTTAAATTTCTCAAGTAAATTTCTTAATAAAATGAACTTTGACTTACACTTTTTTGTGTTGTGTTGACACCTCTTCTTACTCTAAATTCTAAAGGTGTCATAAGAATTATTTCATATATATCGAATTGGGTACATGAAAGCTATGTAGGTATATAGGTATATAGGTATATAGGTATATAGGTATATAGGTATATAGGTATATAGGTATATAGGTATATAGGCATATAGGTATATAGGTATATAGGTATATAGGTATATAGGTATATAGGTATATAGGTATATAGGTATATAGGTATATAGGTATATAGGTATATAGGTATATAGGTATATAGGTATATAGGTATATAGGTATATAGGTATATAGGTATATAGGTATATAGGTATGTGGATATTGTTTTGCCAAATGTTGTAAAATGTAAGTGGTAAGAAAAATAAATAGAACACAACAATAAGGGTAAATATATTGAAATCGTTTTGCAAAATGTTGCAAAATGCTAGTTGTACGAAAAATAAATAGAACACAACAATATTACTAAATATATGAAAATTGTTTTGCCAAATTGTTGTAAAATGTAACTGTTTTCTCTCTTCACCTGTGGTTGATTAATTTCATTTAACTGGCTTCAATATGAAACACGCATACTCGGTATAGCTGGAGCGACTTTCCAGGAAAGATGTTGAATAATTAGGTTTATTATATGGCTTTTCTATTCTTGGCCAAGATCCTCTATTCTGATTGCTTGTCGAGCGGTCACCGTTATAGGTCCGTAAAAACCAATATCCGGACCGTTGTCCGAATACTTCGCATCTGGACCAGTGACCGGGATGTCTCATGTAGTTCAGCCATATAATAAACAGATTATTGACCTCGCTTGTTCGATCTGTACTGCGAAATACAGTACCGATATCAGACCGATATTTCACATGCAGTACAGACCACAAGCTCGGTCAAAAATCAGTTAATATGTGCGTGCATGGTAAATTTACCTCTGAGAGTGCTTCTGCTTTCTCCACATAATTTTAACCTTTGTTTGGTTGCCTGCATGGAATATCAAAAACAGTGGAATGACCATACTATAGAATTTTTCTTATTAGTACAATGTGCAGTCATGAGATAATTTAAATTGTAAAGAAGCGCTTGCAAGATAGAAAAATTTTAAACTAGGATATAGCCAGGCGGAAAGCGAATTCGAAATTCACGGCCGAGAATATATAAAGCTAGTGTGGCTTTAAAATCAAATGTGCAACAAATCGGTTTATTTTTTACTTCAATTATTTGTTACTATTTGTTATTTGCCTAATCTGGATTTAACCAAATTTTAGTGGTATATAGATTTAATGTCTATTCTATTATGTTCCTAAATTTTAAAACTTAATCCGAATAATTTTAAAATACGGAATTGGCATTTTTTGTTTTACACGCAAAAAATTGATGCGATTTCTTGAAAGCTATTTTCCCACGCAGACGGGCATGAAGAAATTAGCTGATAGCTCACGTTCTCGGTAAGTTCGTTTTGAACTTAAATTTTACCGTGTGCAAGCTTCAAGTTTTCTGTGCAAGTTAGATTTTGTTGAGCATTTATAAATCTTTTTGCTCACCAAATTTGAAGTCTATAAGTATTGAGAATTGCGATGAAGTACCGGGTGGCGCAAAAAAATGTTCCCCCTCTTAGACTTATCGTAATTAAAAAACTAATACAGATATCTTATTCAAATAAAGTTTGTTGAACGCTGTGATGTCTAACTTAAATTTTGATATATGTCTTGAACAATTCTGTAAAATATTAGGCGAGATCGAGCCGTTTAAAATAAAGGTGCATTTTTTGACGAAGCGAATAACATGACTAAATATCGCGACTCAACTAAGTTATTTTCAACTTCCACGATAGGCGTTCTTTAAAGCGTTTTTTATGTTGTCTTTGCATGGTTAAAGATTCTTAGATTAAAGTATTCGAAGTATAAGTGTATTTGATGTTAAGATAATACTGTTCATCGTTCGAACAAGGAGTTGCAATGCACAAGGGAACGAAAGCAAAGGAGCTTGCCCGCTTTGTTATAAACATGCCTCGTTTAACGATACAGCAACGAGTTTGGATTTGTTTGGAATATGCGAGGACTAATAATGCAAGAGAAGTTTTTCGTCGATGGCAAAATCATTGGAATAATATTCCATCTCCGAGCATAAAAACAGTGAGGATTTGCCAGACAAAGCTATCAATATTTGTTCTTACTGCTGCGTGCTGTTTTCATTCTATTTTAGAACATTTTTTGCTTCTCCCAGAAACGCTATATACCTTGAGTTTAAACGCCTATATCTTGGCTAATATTGTATAGAAATGTACAAGGCTTACATTAAAATTTAAGTTAAACACCACTCCACTCAATAGACGTTACTTGAAAATGATATCATTTTTAGTTTTTAAATTAAATTAAGTCAAAGAGGAGGAACATTTTTTTGCGCCACCCGGTATATACCCGAATTCCCGCACTGTCATGTTACACGATGCAGTTTCTCTTGCAACTTGCAATACAATCTACTTTTAAAAGATGTAAATAGCTGCATGTAAGTTTATAGTCTTCAAAATGTGATGTGTAAGAAACGTCCTTAGGGAGTTAACGCGGTTTCGTATAGTTGCCAAATTTAGATCTCTCAAAAGTAACATGGTATTGCAAGTTGCATGAAAAATTGCTCCGTGTAACAGGGCCTCAAAGGAAATCCAGTTCTCTAGGTTTACGCTACTATATATTAACATGAAAATGAGGCTCTACCCGGCTGCGCATGCGCAAATTGCTGTTCGCTTCGTCTGTAATGATTGCGTGACTCATACATTGACATACCAGTATAATCATGAAATTGATCAATAAACACGAAGACAGGTATTGTTTTGGTGCTTGGGTCTTTTGAGAAGAAATTAAATATTCAAAACGTATCGGATATCAAGATTAAATGCATGACACCAGTATTTTTAAACACAATTTATACTCCGCCATATTTGCAAAGATATACGAATCTCGTTCCACATTTCGATGATAAAACGGCAGGAAAACGCGGCTAAAAGAAGGAGCGGAAACAGTGGTGTCGACAACACTATGAATCAGTCGAATTATGAATCGTTGACGCGTGATGATCAGGGGCCAGATGTATGAAACCCGAATAGCGCTATCCACCTACATAATAGTGATTTTTTCAACCGTTTTAAAAATGCTCGAAAAGCGAAAAAATTTTATCTTTGGGACCAAAAATCATAAAAGAGGATCCTCGATTTAGGAATACTAAGATTTAATCAAAGTTATAGCAAACAACGGGCGATTTTAAAAATCACTATCCGTTGGATAGCGCTATCCGGCTTTCATACAACCGACCCCAGATGTGGTGAAAGTTGATCAAATCTGCACATGATACTGGCTGAATATACTGCATTCTTTTTTATGCCCAAGATACTGCACAAAATTCTTCATTCCCAATTTTTCATATCCCAGAAGATGAAACCTGAAATGACCTGTGTGCATGTCCTTTGCCCCATCCCTTCTTTTCAATTCACCAGCAATACGAACCCGGGTACACGGAGCTGTTCTCCGCCCTAGTGTTCCTCCTCTTAAAACGACTATGAAGTCAACGAGAATGTACTATCTTCTGCATGGTAACGACACAAATACAGCACTGTCCAGAAATAACCTAACAAAAACCGCGCTTAACCTACAATCCCATGCAAATATAATATGTGCCACCTTAAGTTTTCAATGTTGATCCCCCTTCCCCCTATCTCAATGTTGTATTTTAACATGTAATGAAGACTAACACCTCGAATAGTGAAAACCATAACTACCCAACATTGAAACAGGGTGCGGGAGTATGTAGTGACTCTTTAATTTTGCATAAGATTGTAGGTCACACATCGCGGTTGAACCGACGTCGAACCGCGGTGAGACGGAGGTTTAACCTGGGCCTAAATCGATCTGACAGCCATATTTTAAGATGTTTTCGATATGATTATTGTGTTGTCGTTCTCAACCGTTCACAACATTCCGTTCGGAAGCGAACGACATTCGCGATCGTATTTTTTCGCTTGCAGTCGTCTGCAGTTTCTATCGATCGACCGTAACGAACCGCAACCGCAGTGTTAGGTCATTTCTGGACAGTACTGTACTTTCATATATTACGTTCCTTCTTCCATCGTATGTATCACTAGTGTTTCATTTTGACTACTCCCTCACTTTTTCTCAAAAAACAAAAGTATTTTTCTAGAGACATCGCATTATTCTCTACCCTGACTCAAGGTAATACGACGTGTGCCTGAGCCCTGTAATGCTTGGTAAATCTTACGTTCGACTAATTTAGCCACTAAGCTTTTTTTAAACATCAAAAAAGTTTAATTAGTAAAACGTTCTTGCATTGCCCAGCCTTGCTCTGTCATACAAAGTAAACTAAAATCTTAGCCCCCACCCTCCCCCAAATGTTCAATTTCATGGCGCCGGCCGTGCCTGCTTCTGTCCCGTTGATATCATTGAGTGGCGTAAAAACCTTTCCTTGAGATAACTGCAGAGAAAGTAATCTCTGGTCGTTTAATCTGGGGGGCAATGTGATGTTGTCACAGGATACAAACATTCCTTTTTAAAGACGAGTGGACCAATAATTGAATCATTTCTTCAGACGCTCATCCAAACAGTCAGTTTAATCCTCTTATTGCGCCAGGCAATCATGAAATCAGGTGGCCGGCCTCTTTTGGTGCGAATGGCGGTATACTGCATGAATTAGACTAGAATTTAACTATTTAAACTGTTTAAATTAAACTATAATTTACTTCCCCATTCGTTCATACAAACCGCCTATCACTAATCACAAAATTTTCCAAAAGCAAAGTCAACTTAGTTGTATATCGAATGCAAATTTGTTAAAGATGCCAATGCAAATGCAGTCTCGTGGATGTTGATTTAGCAGGAAGCCCAACACGGGATCTTCAAAATGGGATTAAAATTAAGCTTAAAAATTATAATTTACGCGTTTTTTTATAGTGTCTCCGTGGAATGTGTCTCCGAATTTTTTTTAGTAAGATATTTGAAGTACTGCATGTATTGTCTATTTTGACTACTTGAAGGGATAAATTTTTTATAAGATAAAAAAGCTATTTAAATCTTATATTTCAACAACAGAGATTAACGCGTTCCTACCTATTGCCATTTCAAACACATGCGTGATACGTGATTCAAACACGAGTTGTTTTAGATTCAAAACTGATTACAAATATTTATACATATGCAACTTTCCTTGCAACTTGCAATTTTGCAATTATATTTTTAGGGATGTTTGCAAAATGCTCAGATCGAAAAAGTTATCGACCGTAAAAAATCTGTTCTTAATCGTACTTGTCAACTTTAGATGCCTCAGGAGTGGAATTGCATTGCAAATTGCAAGGAAACTCGCATAGTATAACAGCGCCTCAACATTTTCGCTTGACGATTGAAGAATGCAACAAATTGAAGGATGCAAGAAATTAAACATGACAAATATTAAATCGTTCAGCTCACTTAACAACAAAAAGATGAATAAATTAATACATTAAACGTGAAAAATGATATTTACAGGGGAAATGAGACGAACAGCGTGGCAGCAGCGTGCTAAGACCTAAGTGCATGTTGCATGGGTGAACATGTGTAAAATATTAGGAAATTTAAGAGCAACTAAATCTATACAACGCGGGCGTGACATAAACACAGACGCTAGTGTTAGCAAATCTAGTTTTAATTAGTTTTTCACACGATTCTGACTTTGTTTACCAAAAGGAGTTTACAGTTTTTATTCTTGTTTTGAAACTGTGGAAATAACAACAGTACTACTTCGTGTCCGCGGCGTTCCTTTGCATGGTGCATTGGTTAAGCCCCCTGTTATATTTACACTCGGAAAATAAAGAGACTTTTCTTAGGAAGTTTTGAAATCCGATAAGTACCATGTGGCATGTCATATCACATATTTTGGGAGAGGATTTGACGGAAATTTGAGTCAAGATATAACATAAAAAAGCGAACTGAGTCAATACCAATGCAAGGTTTGACTGCATGCTACCATCAGATGTTGCATCTTTGTTGATACAGAGCTAGAAATATTAGAACTGACGCCTCTAATGATATATGACTGTCTAAAATATGATAAATTTGACAGCTAGATCCCACTACTCAGCAGCCAATAACACTAAAATATGGTATCTTTATACCGCTGGTATTTTCGAAAGCTCACCGACCCTCGAGTATGCCACCGAGGTTACATTCTTTACTGTTAGGTTGTAGACGCATAAGCCTTTCCTCAATCAATGGTAAGGCTGGTTAAATATCTAAAATTCCCTCAGTATGGACAATATACCATCTATGAGTAGCTATACGGGGACTTTGATCTCAAATTCTAAGGCGAGAATGAGACATTGAGAAATAAATTTACGCGCACGTGCCCCTACAGCTTACACAGTCGTATCTTTGGGTCATTATCTATAGGCCACTACAAGCCCGTGCACGTTTTTCGGAAATTTTATCGACAAGTTTACAGGAACACAACAATAAGACCAAATATTCGTAACTTTGTCGATCAAATATCGATCAAGTCATGCGTTTCTTGTAATTTGTGACCAGACAAAGCTTTTGCCGCCTTGCTCAACAGTAAAGTCAAATGTCAATAGCTTAATAACTGAAACTAAGTTAAATGCATCTGATATATCAAAACCGGGAAAAAGTTATTGAAGTCTTACCATATTCGAAGCAAGGGTAGCATTACCTTGGCTAAAACTCTATACGCTCAATATGCAACATAATAAGGCTTTAAATGTTATGATTCTAACTTCTAAGCAGACGTCGACGACGCTAACCGAAGTATTGTGTGTAAGTTTTGTGTTTGGATTTACAAATCAAACTTACCAATACTAAAAAGCCACAGAACTTAAAGATTTATCAAAGGCATACCTTTTGACTTATGGTTTCACATAAACGATCGTAGCTCTCCGAGTAGGTTCTTCCAGATCGGATCTCGTAGACCAAACACAAGACCGCCAACAGGCGAATATTCAAAATAGCAGACATTTAATATTCCGCTTATGTGAACGCGTCCAGCTGAAGGGTCGTAAAAAGATTATGGCGTCTGTGCATGAAATCAGTTGCCTCTGTCGAACTACGCGTCCATCTGCTCGAATTGAAAGTTATTTCTTATCTCCCCAAGCAGATATAAACATAGCGCCAGTTGTAGTAGCGAGCAAAATGCCACAAGGTGTTTGCGAAAGTGTCACATTTCACGAGATTAAACATGAAAAATGCATGCTATGTCAGTAAACTATTCATGTCAGATCATGTTTATATCAACCTTTTTCCATTAATGCAAGCATTTTGAATTTTTTGTATATATTTTTTGTTTCTCCCCGACGATCTAAATAACAACTTTATATGCATTAAATTTTCAATGTTTCAACGCTTTAATTTGTAGCTGGAAAAGATACAAGATATGATTAAATGATAATTTCTAACACAATGCGGAACCATCAGTTTGCAATTGAAAACTGAGTCAAAGCTGAATCAGTGATTATAATTGTATACATGCATGCATGCGTAAGGTATATATCAAGCTCTGCAGGATACTGATACTCAAATACATACAAAAAAATGCTATTAATAAAATGGCCAGTTTTTGGCCTGATAAAAAAGGTCTCATCTGCTCTTCTCACGATGGGCGCCAACATGTTAAATGCAAAACGGAGGAAGTCTATTGAAAAGACAGCTTTTTAAGTGTTTACTCGCTTGTGCAAACACATTTACTGACATTATTATAATACTCAACCTGCACTGACATTAAAACCTTGAAAGGCTTCAATTTTTTGGCAAGTACAAGCAAACTGTAGATCACTAGCGTTCCTATCCCTAAGCTTTCAGCTGTTTATTTTTTAATCGCAGGAATATAAGGAGTAAGATACTCGCTTCATATGTCTACTCTAGCGCTAATATACTAGAATACTTCAATACTTTCCTGGTCTGACCTTACTCTTGACGAAAGACTATACTGCATAAACGGCAGCCTGCCTATGGCAGTCAATAAAACCTCTCCTGAGAGCAGTCACTGTGTAATCCGCTTTACTCTTGTCCTATCAAAATTCATGCAATCCTTTTTAGACTATTTAAATAAACTCCATTTACGGCTTAGCTGAGAAATTATGGTTTGGAACTCTGAAGCGTGTCATGATTGGGCCTGAACCTCACCCGGTTTAGGGAGTCTCTGATAGGAACCGTTTAGTTTAGTTTAGGTATGAAATAATGCAAATTTTATTCATTTTTGTTGACTAAGACGCGAATGCATTCCATGCACACTTGTTCTATTAAATTGCAGCGATTAAAAAGACCGTTCACCAATGTATATTTCCTCACGCATCCGGGTTGTAATTATAGAAATCCTGAATTAGACTGAAATTAAAAAAGTCATAGCGCTCTGTCACTAAGCTTAGACAGTCTGATTCACAGCAGACCACGGTCAAGGTTAGCACCTGACGTAATATCAGCATGTTCAAATATGTCATGCTGTTTATTTTAACCTCCTCGTGGTACTGATGCGCTCCTGTATACTATAAAAAATTATAAATAAATATTTCTATTCGTCTAAGGCCTGTTTCAGGGTTTCTGGAAGAACGCAACCTCGTTGTTTTCCTAGAGATACAGTAGTCCTAAGTTTACCTAGAAATACGATTTTCACATTACTGCAGAGTTTTAATAGCTGATCGCTAAGCGCCAAGCAAATAATTTTTGTTCCTATTCATAATTGTCGGGTTTCTACTCGACCGCATAAGATTGAGGTAAAGTAGAAAATTATGCATTTACGTAATGAAATTTACATGACTGTAGTAAATTGACAAGCAATGCAGAACAGTCTTTAAAAAAACTTTAAAAAAAGTATATATGATGCGTTTAGGAACAAATGAAATAGATTTCCCAGGAAATTCTGGTGTTGTTTTTCGATTCAGGGCCGTAGCTAGACCACTTAATTGGGGGGTGTATATTCATATATTCATGTTTATCTACCGCAGGAACAATAGCGTACAAAAGAAATCAGTCGGGCATAAGATGAATTTATGAATATAGACCCCCCTCCAATTAAGCTTCTAGCTACGGCTCTGCTTTTTTCATACAATTTGTTTACCAGAAATTTAGTCTATTCCCGCGAGATTGTGCTACGTAATGCATTGGTAAACAAAGTCTCATTGAAGCATAATCCTGGCGCCTAAATAGTACCCGACTGAATTTATTTAGAATATAAGCTAATCTCATGATATAGCTGTTACGCAATTAATATTTCATTGGCTGACCTCCACATCTCAGATAATTTAGGTGGCCCTTCCGTGATCTGAAAATATATACTAAAGCCCGTTTTCGAAGAAGGCGAATTTATTTGCGTGAACAGATAAAAAGTAGGAAGTGATTCTATCGCAGCGAATTGTTTCGCAATCCAATCACATCACCGGAATTCAAAACTGATCAGCTTCGCGTCGCGCGAATAAATTTACCTATACGGTGGAAAACGGGCTTAAATTCCCCTGTTTCGTCGATTACAAAAATCTTTTGTAACAAATCAATTTGTGAGTGTTCGCACTTCGCATGTTTGTGCTCGGAAATCGATTTTTTCACTGGCAAGTGTTAACTGGCTCTTCACAAGTAAACGTAGGTGCTAGGTAGGAGTCTATTTCACTACCTTGACTCCAGCATTCGTTTTCAACTATTTCCTGTTAACTGATATTACTTAATTTACTTATTTATCGGTACCTAAAGCGATAAAAAATCCGGTTTTCTTGATTTTAACGTATGTGAATCAAGTGACCGTGCGTGTTTATGTTAAACAAGACGCCTGTTCTGGCGTTAACTCCGGCTCATATTCGCATTTAGATGCCTTGCGAACCTAAATGATCGATCGCGAAATTCAGAAGCACATCGTACTTTAAAAAGTATAGAAGTTCAATTGTTCAAAAATGTAAATAAACCGCATGATACATTCGCTTTGTCTTACACTTTGCCTTTGGCATTCGCGCTTATATATTATATCTTCAATCCTGTGCAAACTTCGACGTGTCAACGCGCCCATACACGACCACATCATCTTGTTAAACGGCGAAATAGCAGCGATATTATTAAAATAGGACCAGAATCTACATGTATTAAATATATTCTTACCCCAATTTAATCTAAACTTAATCGAAAAGCATGAAAAGAACGGTTTATTTGTTCCTCTTGGAGGAATTGCCGTATCATGCGAGCGAAATCGAATCGCGCATCGGAAAATTAGCCAAAGCTGTGCACCAAAACTCTTGGGAGATAAGACTGGGACGTAGATAAATACGGTCACATACATGTTTAAAATACTAGAATGTTTCGCGCCATTTCAGACTTGCGACGACGAAAAATAAAAAAAAAAATCAAAAAAAAAACAAAACAAAACCAAGGCGAATTTTCAACTCCGTCGCTGACGCCGGAGTAATGACTGTGGTGTGACAGCCAAATTTTACCAATGATCACGTGACACTTGAAGTGCACCAGAGCCCATTACACGTACTACAGCGGATTCACATGGTCACAGCATCAGTTTAAGTTGTTTTACCGTACGGTATCTCTGTCCCCAGAACTTTTTAATTTCTTGTTATATTAAAGGGATGGTCATGCTATCCGGGGGATAAAACTCGCTCAAACATGGCTAATTTTGATTTCGTGATGCGAATCTGGTGTAGTGTAAGCAGGGTCTTTATAGCCAGTTTTAGAAAGTGAACTTAATTTTACCAAAACCAAAATTTCTACCAATTGATTGTTTTAGGTCTGTACTCTTATAAGTACATAACTTTTCACGAAAATCTGCCCCTCTTGCCCTCTGGCAAAGCATCCTTGAGTAAATACTTGCATCGGCTAATCACATTTTAATTCCAGGAACTCCAGGAAGAAGCCAAAAAGGTGGAGAAAAAATGCTTATATTTTGGACTTTGGAGTCTCTAAAATAGTAAAAATTTGGAAGACTATAAGAACTATAAGATTTTTGATCTTTATTTTTAGTTTCTTGTGTGCATGTAACAACGAGTATGGTTGCAATAATGAATAAATGATGATGATAAGTCATTATCTCTCACGTGATGTGTATTGTCAATAGTTCTGTGATGGCGGCGTCGTGTGTCCTTCTTCCCGGCGTTCAACACTGAAAAACCATCGTGCCTTGCGATAGATTTTCACGGTAAGAGCAAAATTTTGATATCACAAAGAATCAAGGGAAGGTTTCTGTATTTAGAAAAGCGTGTATTTGCTTACTATTTCGAAGCGCGAGATGTTTTATTGCGATTAGTTTTGATGATTTCATAAGATTTCTCGAGCTGTGTGTTTACGTAAAAATTCAGCAATTCAAGCCCGGGTTTATTTCGAATAAAGACAGCCTTTTGTGATCCCAATATGAGCCAGGAATATCCCCGAAAGCAATCTTCAAACATGTCCATTTTGTGGCGGAAATATTTCACTTTGAAGTAAAGAATTATGGTTTTAAATTTTGAGCGGCTGGAGTTGAAATAGAATCTTTATTCTGTACTGTCGCAGTTCAGTGTGTGACCAAAAAGGCACAAGAACTCCACGTACACTTCGATGTTTAATGTGCACTTTCCACGTCTATACTGTTTGATACTCATGCAATAAATACACATAGCTTTTGCCTGCCATTTGTTAAGAATTTACCTGAAAAATCGTGGCATTTGTTTTGTATATATATAACTCCATACCTTAGTCTTCGACGACAACAATATATTCAGGAGAATAAGACCCAAACCAAGGCCACACGCAAAAAGTAGGGTATTTTTGGGTGCATTGGCATCTTATAACAAAAATCTGAAATGTAGACATTGAAATGTATAGCTGCAGGGCCTTAGAAATGTCTATTTATCAAATATAACCAGTGACCCTGGCAATGAAGGGCTTTCTCCTCTTGAGTTAATTTCAAATATGTTAGCATTCTTAACAGTTTCTTAACAAATCAAAGTTTAAAATACCAAATTGAACTCTATATCAGTAAAAAATTTCCTTCTTGATCCCTGATTCTGGCATGAGCTGATGAGCACAGGATGTTGAGGCACATTTCAGAGAGCAAACACAGGACATGACAGGCAAATATTATTTCATGGAACAACATCCTAATTTTTTTGGTGAATTGTTTAAGTGCTTTGGTATGGTATAACCTGTATAAGTGTAGAGGGGTATTTGTGGTTGGGTGCATCTACACACAGGAAAGTTATACAGCCTCTGCCTTAGAAGGTAAATTTACCAACAAATATATAATACAGTCTTGTCCTATTAATTAGAGCTTTGATGTTTTAGAGGGTGATTACCTGCCATGCATGTGACAACGCTATCATTTCTTTATCATACGTGTAAGAGATGTGTCCCTTTGCATCTGGCTTTAATTCGAAGAGAATACACATACACATACACAGACGTACACATACACAGAATTGCCCTAAATCATGTGATGATGATATATAGAACTGTACATGCTCTGCATGCACATGCAAATACAGAACCCAACAGTCATGTGAATTTTGTAAGAGCTGCATCAATTGCTGCATCAATTGCTGCTATAGCAATTGAATATACACTTTTGCAACAAAATGACCTTACCTACATAAGGGTTTATTAAGCAAATATAGGCAGCAAAATGTGTTGTATTTTCTATAATTTTAGGAAAGACTGATTTTCTGTGAATTCACCTGAAAATTACTATTCAAATTCGAAAATCACACAAAAATCACTTTGTTTTTACTCCCTAAGGAATTATAGGCCTGTGATATATTTTAGCTAAAGTATTGGTAGAATAATTTGCATTATCCCTGAAAGTTCCAGGTAGATTTTTTAGAGCTACCAGTACATAAATATCTCAGAATTGACACTGTTGATATAAATTTTTGAATATATTTGCATGATTTTTTAATTCAGAACCAGAGTAATGTTCTTGTAAAGACAACCACTGGTATCTCAAAGTTATTTGTTTGAAATCGTGTTTAATTTACTTTATTAGATTCAATAGATCTATGGAAGACGAAGCTCACTTGGAATCAAATGTTGGCAATTCTGATCATGACATTGAAAAATCACACAGTGAGTATAATTTACCCACTAGTATTCTTAATAATTAATAATTATTGGTACAATGTTTTCTTTTGAATGAACACAATTTATGATATGCCAACCACTCTTTGTCAACCATATATGCCAAAATTTATATGAAGTAAGAAACAGTTTTGTGGATGATATCTATATAAGCCAAGCATTTTTGCTAAGTGTATATCACAGGCCTAAAAACTACCTTTATGATTGCTTTTAAGGAGTTAGAATAGTATTATGTCACAAGTCTTATCTACATAGCTTAAACTTCTTGTTATAAATTGAATTCAATCCAGCACAGATAGTATCTATTCTCACCAGAGGATGGATGGTTGATGATTTTAATCAAGTCTGTTCCTGGTTTGGATTTGCATGAATTTGGATTGTAATTTTGTATATGTAAATTCCACTTCAAATTAGGACGGTGGCCAGTCTAACTCAGAAATTAATTAATCCTCATCCAGTGAATTCTGAACTCTTAAGCACAAAATCTTATCTGAGTTATTAATGCTGTGTAGGTCAAGAAGTGATCGGATTGTTTCTAACACCGCAACAAGTATTTTCTTCATCTACTGGAGAAAACAATGAATTACTCGATCATTCTGATCATAGCAATGCAGTCACAGTACTTACAGCGACAACAACACAGAGTGAACAGGTAAAAATTACATCATAGATATAGGTGCATATTTTTCAAGTTTGGAAGCACGCGGATGATTAATAGCGGGTCAGGATCTCCAGAATTATCCGGTCAAAAGCTTTAGGGAGTTTATCATGCAGTTATCAAGTTGCGCGTTTCCGGGAAAAGGGAAACCGCCAAACTTTTTTCGCAGAAATTCCGGTCAGCTTCTTCGCTTCATATTTTCTTTGAATGTGTCCGGAGTTTTTGAAAACGCCACTCGCCTTCAAATTTTTATGATCTGAATTTTTATGTATTCTTATGATCTGAGACATTTTCAGTGTCGTGTGTTAATTTTTATAGGAAGATTTCTATCATGTCTCTTTTTTTTCAGGTGTCAGCTGAACATAGTTCAAGTTCTTCAAGAACAGACTCCATATTGGATGACGATGTTGCGTCAGAAAATCATGATCGTAAGAGTTTTTATTTTACATCCACCCCAAAATCAAGTTGAGCTAATATTTTCCTTTATCTTTTAAATAAATATTATGAAACTTTAAGATATTTCCGCTACCAGATAAAATTCAAGTGATTTGTCTGAAATGATCTGCTGATTTATTTAAGTCCTGACGGAAATGATTTGGCAGAAAACGTCAATATTTAGCTAAGATAAAATGTTCAGGCAGGATGCTGTGTCAATAACATGACCCACAATGAAATACTGTACCAACCCAAATCAGATGCGCTGTCCTTTTTCTTGACAACCTCTCCCTGGCTGAGCTTCCCGTGTTAGGAATGACGTCACTTGATTCTTACGTCACTGCGAGGGTGCTGTACTAGTCCTGCTAGCCCTCTTCTACCACATCTATCTCTTTTTAACCCTAATGCATCTAAAAAATCCAAATAGAGAATGAACCTAGGCTATCGTCTTGATATATTTTGATAATCGTTGATGTACATACGGTAATTTATATATTTTTAGAATCAAACCAAGTGACCGAAGAATATCCTGGTGGTGATCATCATGACAATCTCACAGCCAATGATCTAGTTTCTTCAGCAGTTGTGGTCAGTTCAGATCCAGGAACGGTTTATTTAGATCAGAGTGGTGTGGCTCTTGCAGAACTATTACCTGGAACTGTCAACATCCCAGCATCTGGGACTGGAGAAGGTGAGACTGCAAAATATTATATGCACATCATTCACTTGCTCTAAAAATAAAAGAACCTAGCCCTTGAAACTCTGAAAAAGTACGCTCAATGCTAAACTACGACGAAAACTATCACAAATGCGCTGATTGGTTTTTTTATCCTGTGAATGTGTCGTATCTGAATCTTGTCCCGTGATCAGCATGTCGCATGTAATCGTACATTTCAATTCGTCGCGGCAATGCGCGTCAACTCGCTCAGCCTCTTAGTTCGATTTCTTTAAAAAAGTGCAGAATATTTCGGTGGCGTAGCCAGCATCGGTAATTGGGGGGGGGAGGCATATTTATATATTCATGTTAACAGACTTTAAAGACAATTGATTTGAAACGAAATTAGTTCTGCGTATAACAAATGTATGAATATTGCCCCTCCCCACAATTATCGTGCTGGCTACGCCACTGGAATATTTATATCATTATTGGTAGCTAAATCACACCATTTTTCCTACAACAGCTACGTATGTCCACCATGGTAATGATGGTAATGTTGTCATAGCAACAGAGTCTGGTCCGTACGATAGTATATCAATGGCAACCATATCACACACGTCACCTACCATGGCAACCGATCAACAACTGGCAGCATTATCCCAGTTTACGTCGAACATGCAGTCGCACCATGATCAAACAACATTGTATGTTCTCGAAGATCCTTCAGGAGTGCACCATGACGATGATCATCAACATGTAAGATTATCTCACGTCTGAATATTAAACCTTAGGGATGGTTACGTCACGGGACTGTCAAACAATAAATTGCAATGCAATGTGGGAAACATGTAGGAAAAATGAACCTCGTTTTGCATTGATTGATAACTGTGTGACGTAAGCACATCTAAGGTCTATTAACAACCTTGTTTTTAAACGATTTTGGCTTCAATTTTTTTTAACAAATATGTTAATTTCGATCATGAATGAGGCAATTTGATCGAGTGTTTGTAGACAACTTTATATTGTTGCGTGCTCTATGAAGCCATGACAAGTAGCTAGTTGTCCATAAAAATTTGTCCATAAAAATTGTTATGATGAATTTATCGTAGTTGACTACGAAAAGTGACTACGAGTGCGAGATTCGTCATTCTCGCGCGATGTTTGCTTACGCCATCAGCCAAAATTCGTAGTCGTTGGGCTTTCGACACAGAATAGACATTATACCAGAAGTCTCACTCTTTGCATTTGGCGTCCGAATTTTTTTGAGAGTGTGACGCCACCCAACGCAAGCCAAATACGTGAGCACACGCAAGCATCATGGCGCTTAGTATCCAATTTATGTCTTAATTGCTTACGCAATCCTGGTGTGTGCAGGAGCTTTTTCATGGGGGTACAAAGACGTTCCTGCACACACAAGGATGGCGTAGTATTGAGAATTGCGTAGAATGACGCGTGCGCTTCTGAAAAATTTCTTCTGGTATAGTGTCTATTCTGTGCTTTCGAGTACGAAATTTACCAAAAAAATCGTGAGAATGACGAACCTTGTACTCGTAGTCGTACTCGTAGTCACCGCTAAAGCTCCCTAATGATAGAACAACGGTTACTCTGAACTAACAAAAAATGTATTTCACTCAACCTTTAGACTTATTTAGTCATCATCATCGAAACAGGCGAATGCAAGCTCTTTTTATTCTGGGTTACCATTTTTCCTCTGAACGACGTCGTTCCATATGAAGCACCTTGAATTCATTCAATAGCATGTTGTTCGTTATACCATAGTAACCATAAACATTTTTATCCTCACAGGACAGTAGCTTGCTCAAGAAATCATATCCTTGTGATGTCGTTGGCTGTTCTAAACAGTTCTCAACTCCGTATAGACTTAAAGCACATATTCGTAGTCACACTGGAGACATGTTTGAATGTGAATCACAAGGCTGTGACAAGGCATTCATAACTCAGAGTGATCTTAATAAACACATCAAAACCCATTCAGGAATGAAACCATTTCATTGTTCACATGCAGGATGTGGCAAAGAATACACTACCGCGCATCATCTTAAGGTATTTATTATAAATATATTTTATATATCTGTGATATTTAACAATTAGTCGCCGAAGATGAGGTGATTACAAGCCTTGTAATATAGGAGGTATGTAATCACCGAGAATAAATAGGGGAGAATACATGTTTTGTATGGAAGCAAAACACGTAATAAAAAGGGCCAGTAGATATCAAATAATAATTTAGGCAGTTGTTATACCACATTTGATGCTAAGTTGTTTGAAGATGCTGCCACGCTGCTCCCTGGTTCTATTGGAACTTATGTAATCACCGAGCCTGCATGAGGCGTCTAATTGTTTCAGTGTAAATTTCGAGGTGTTTACAAATAATAAGTAACATAATTTCATAAAAATTTATAATTACTTCAATGTCTTATTTGAAAAACAGCATCTAAAAGTTACAGTCACCGACCAGTGACTATCACGTACGTAGTCACCTCGAAATTTATACTAAATTCAGGTTCTATAATGTACTTTGTGTTCTCTTGGCTAAAAACATCCGTGTTTAGGTACACGAGAGATCTCACAGTGGAGAAAAACCATACAAATGTAATTATGAAGACTGTGGTAAGGCATTCGCCACTGGGTACGGTTTAAAGAGTCATACGAGAACACATACCGGGGAAAAGCCGTATACGTGTCCTGATCCTGAATGTATCAAAGGATTTAAAACGTCGGGAGATTTACAGAAACACATTAGAACTCACACTGGTAGGTAATCCTTTTTATATAGAGAAACACTTCATTTGCTGAAATAACTCGAATATTTTTTTGTATAAACTTTCTGTACACAGGATATTCCCCTCAATAAATTATATAGTACACATGCAATTTGCAAATGCCTCAGTATAGCATATCCAAAATATGGCGGGAGTGAGCGTATATTTTTTAGTAGATATTTTAAAGGAAAGATGATCTTAAAAATCGCCTCAAAACGGTTCTTTCCTATTAAGAAGAAAATAGTTTTCATTGACAATTTTTTAATACCCAAAAATAACCTATTTTATTTTCTTTCTTGCGGTCCGAATTCATATTTTAGCGTTTCCTGCAATCTGATTGGCTACGCGAGTGGTCCGTATGAGGCCGTACGGACCGCGCGAGATTTAAAAGCACAGAGCCAACGCGCATTGCCAACGAGCAATTAATTCGGACCGCAAGAAAAAAATAAATCTATTATTTACCGGTTTAGTCGGTCCGTATAGGGAAATATTTCCCTCCGTCACAAAAACGTGAGACCTTGGAAAATATTTGCCTATACGGACCTGCATCTGGTATATAACATATATATGATTGCATCTTATATTCGTTTAGGCGAACGACCATTTAAATGTCTTTATGAATCCTGCGACCGATCATTCACAACATCCAACATCCGTAAAGTACATATGAGAACACACACTGGAGAACGACCTTACGTCTGCGAGTACGAAGGATGTACAAAATCATTTGCAAGTGCGACAAACTATAAGAACCACACAAGAATACATACAGGTAAGGAACAGTCTGATTACAGGATTGTTGCGTCTGTAGTCGTTTAATCCCGGATTTCCAGAAGGGATCATTCATTGCAAACATGCATAATATCACGAACTAGTTCGTTAAACGGATGTTAATCGCAGGGTGTTTCGATTTCGTTTCAGGGCAACCCTCGATCGAATGTTAAGGAATGTGAAATTCAAAATTTATTTTGAGTATAGAAATAACCTTTTCTTTGCCTACGAAAGTTACCAGTTACGACTAATAAGATTGGGACGATACCTCAGTCGTCATCTTTGAAGCCAATTCAAAGCCACTGGACACCAGTGCCAGTTCATTTCTACTGTTTTTGCGATCGTCGAGCGTGAAAACAAAAACAATAGGTCTTGACTGACATTCTGGCAACCAATTCGGCGTCAAGATGACCACCGAGGTATTGCATGTACCGGTCCACAAAGAGTTCGCTGTCAGTTTCCGATTACTTATGATTTGTTTCTTCCTAACCTAGGAGAGAGACCGTACGTATGTCAAGTTGATGGATGTGAGAAAAGATTTACGGAATATTCAAGTCTTTATAAACATCACGTGGTGCACACGCATAACAAACCTTACACATGCACCATATGTAATAAGACATACAGACAAGCTTCTACATTGGCTTTACATAAGAGAACTTCACATGGAGATATGTCTGGAATAACAATGGCAGACGGTACGTTGTGGTTAACTATCGACCAATCTCATGGGTAGCCCGAAGACTATAGTTACTATACTGCTATACATTTCGCTGACGTAATGACAATAAACCTTTTTCTTCCATCAAAATATTTTGTAAACTGTTCAACTAGGCTTATTTCTTTACTTTTATTTTATAAACGGTCTCAAAATTACTATCCAGTGGACATAGGACATTCTTCGTACAGTCACTCCCTGTCGTAAAAAAGCTCTATATTTAATGGAAAATTTCTTAGTACACTATTACATGGTACACTGTTGTGACAATTTTAGCCGCTCACCGTTCCCTATTAAAGGAAACTGATATTTTTCCTAATACCTGATCCTATCTTTTAGATGCGGAAACATATGTTTCAAGCTCAGATGGCGAACCTGAACTAAAACGATCAAGGTTAGAATTTGCTGACAATGGTCATACCTACTCCATGGTCGTGTCGTCTGATGATACAGCAGCTGTTGCGGCCATGCAAGCAATAAACCATACTCTGAGTGATATATCTCATCAAATGTCTGATGGTACCACTGGACATATCACTCTACCAGTAACCATAACTACGGACAGCCAAATTCAGGTACGAGTTGGGTCATGTCGCAGTGCTCGGAAGCTTTCGTCCAATTGGATAATGCTTTTCTATGCTTTCTAAAGAACGAAGCTTTGCTATTTGTTCAAACAGAAATGTATTGTAAAGTTCAGCCAATGAAAATCATTCTTGCGAGGAGCTGCGACCCTACCCTACGAGTTGTGTGAAATCCTTTAAAATTCCGTTCACGCGATCCAATTTTGTTGGATCCATTTCACGTCTGACGTTGGAACGTACTCTCTCTTTTTGTTTCGTGTGATCTGATCTAAAGACTGTTCATTCGGAGTGATGGTTTAATTCAAAAGACAATGAGAAGGGTTTAAAACAACCCGAAGTTGATCAATTTGAACCGAAGATAGCTTAGCCGTTACATTTTGGGCTTTGAATGTCGACGAAAAATTTATCGGCTCGACTCATGAGACGTGGAAAATTATCGTTAAAATCTGAAATTTACATGTCTTTGATAATCCAAATGTAAATTGTCTATACTTTCTGTATTCAAGTCAGTCATTTTTGACTACACACTGGTCGTAATAATATTCTAATACATCACCACCATGTTCGCTACAATTTCGACTAAATGGAAACCAGCCCTTACCACACATCACCTTATATTTCTGTGGGTTTTATATGAATCTAGTACCTAACTCTTGTTAATTTGCCAATTAAATGTCAGCCTGTTTTTTTCTCCATGAATCTTAAATATTCTCATTTAACCGCAGGGTGTTCCTGTTGTTCTCACCGGGACGCCACCGAGCGCTATCATGCAGGAGTCTGGTCACGAGATATCATCTGACATGACGTCACAATCTGAAGTTGCTGTAAGCATTGTCCCTGCAACTTTAGTTACATCAGGGTACAGCACGATGCCAAGGTTTATATCCGCTGATAATGTGACGTATGTGTATGCTGCCATGACAACGGAAGAGGATGCCGAAAATCAACAGGAAGTGACGTCATCCAATAGCGTTGAAAGCACCTTTGATACTGCACAAGCTGATCATGCGTATGGCGAGATAACGCAGAATATCGGGAACGCGGACTC